>NC_043966.1:19829587-20135837 GCF_902148855.1 Sphaeramia orbicularis
CGATACCGCTGCCAATATATGTGGGATATTAAACTAATTCTAGGTAACATCACATATCGCCTGTCATGGAATGAACACATCATGCCTAATTTTATTGTGATGCCCCATTGGATGCATTCTCAAATGCAACAAGGGTTTCAAAATGTAAACACTGTCTGTGCAAAGAATACATACTTCAACTTAAGTTGTGGAAAAAATGCCATATTTATTTATTTTCTCTCCCTCCCTCCATGAGTCTATTAGTGTGGCAACTCTACTGTACTATTTTGAAAACTGCACATTTCTTTCAGCTACAAACAATGCTTCATTTACGCGTCGGTAAATGCCGGCAAAATCAAGGCATTATTTTATCGGTTTTAATGATAGGCAAAAAAAACGATAACGATATTCACCGATATTACATTTTTATGCCAATATCGGGCCGATAATATCGGTGGGTCGATATTATCGGACATCCCTACTTAAAATCCTCTTCACACCCCGATTGCCACCAATTAATTAAATCCTCTAACACAAAAATGAAAAAATTTAATCGTCTGTGGAACGGACAGGACTGAAAAAACATCATCCAATCATTTTAAGTGACCCATTGAAATAATTGAAGGGTGATTTGTCTATCAAACTTAAGTGCCGTTTGTCCCTCCCCCCTCAGTGCGAACCCCTCTTCATACACGAATCATGTGTTCTCAGAGGCTTGTACAGGAAACAGAGCCAGAGCTTGGCTAACTATACTAGCTATATTAGGATGTGAAGTTCACCGGCGAGCTGCTGGTGGTGGTGGTGGTGGTGGGGGGGCAATTAATGCCACGCATGAAACCCTCAGGAACAAGCATTGCACTTTCTGGTATTCTGGAGGCGTGGCTTCAGGGGGAAGTATGAAGAAAGGGGTTTGGACTTTTGAATGGTGTGTTTTCAAAATGCAGCTTGCTCGAACCGTTTTTCCAGGATCTCCTACCCTATCTTTAATGAAGAATTCAGATGCAAGCATTGCATTTACAGTTTATGTAGACCACAGGGGAATGTTTTAAAATGCATAATTCCATTTGAAATAGCAAAATATCACTCCTTTAAATGTCATGCAAAAAGACCTGAGCTGCTCAACTGTTGTGTTTTGATTCTTCGATGACAGATGGAGCCTTTTTTTTTTAACAATCACTGACAGTGATTGTTGCCTCTGCCTCCTGAGATCACTATAATTTCCTCCGAAGCAGCGAGTGCGACGGACCGCTAATCCAGTTGTTCGTTTGGAGACTGCATTTACAACAAGGGTTACAGTGTAATGCCTGGTGACATCTAGCTTAAGTGGAATGTTGTCCTGACTGAAATTGTGACTTTTCTTCACAGTGCATAGATTTCTTCAAATTTGGTAAAGGTATTTATGATGACCTCCGTCGCAGACTCCCACTCTACCCGTCAGACTTCACAGATGGTATTAACATAATCTTACAGTCCTGCTACTTTAGTGAGATGTTGCTTTTTAAGATAAGGCCTGGCCTCTAGGCTTGCTTTTGTTGGTTCCTGTGCTTGGTTAAGTCAATCCTTTAAATAATCCATCAAGGTATAACGGGGAAAGACCGCTCTCTGCTGAAGTACACTACCACGGCTATTTTCCTCTACATTGCCATTCTGCTGCCTGCTATTGCTTTTGGCTCATTGAACGACGAGAGCACAAGAGGAGAGATTGGTACGGATCTCTATCTTTATTTGCACATCATCATGTTATAGCACTATGTCCTAACACTTGCCACAAATAGTGTTTTCCTTTCATTTTTGACAGATGTTCAGAAGACAATTGTTGGTCAGAGCATTGGGGGAGTTATTTATTCTTTGTTTGCTGGATCTCCGCTTGTCATTCCACTGACCACTGCGCCACTGGCCATCTTTATCAGTGGTGAGTATGTAAAGGTATATATTTACTATGATTTGTGTCATTAAAGAGATTCTAGAAGTATATCACAACGTTTCCTTTTCACTCATAATGTGGTCACTTTGGTGATGTAAAAGTAACTTTTTGTTTTCTGTGCCCTTCTTTTATCTTATGAATGAAATTAAGTAAAACAAGTGGTGCCAGGCACAACAAACCCCGCCCCTCACACGTATTGTAGCTTATTTTGGCATCAATCCAGCTGATGTCATCATGTCTTTGCGTGTGCTGATGTCAGCATATCAGTTGCCTCTATATATGTGTCAAGTTTGAGGTAAATTGAAACAAAATTGACGTTTTTATAGACATTTGAAATTTCACGCGTTATAAGTAAACGGAAGAAAAAAAGATGTAAAAAATTCCCAAAAAAATTGAACTTTGACCTACTTTTCCCAAAATATAATCACATTTATTCTGGGTCACTGGCAATCTATAAATAAAATTTGGTATGAATTCAACCAATAGTTTTGCTGCTATAGAAATGTGAAATTTTGCTCGTTATAAGTAAATGGGAAATGTTTTTTTGAAAAATTCATAAAAAATTTTAACTTTAACCTACTTTAACCAAAATGTAATCATATCTATTCTGAATCACTGGTGATCTATAAACCCAATTTGGTATGAATTCAACCAATAGTTTTGTTGCCAGAGTGTTAACAAACAAACAAACAAACAAACAAACTGAACCAAAAACAATACCCCTTGCCTCCCCTTCAGGGGGCGGGGTAATAAATAAACTTAAGTTTAGATCCTTCAGTAATAGTACTAAGACTAAACAAATATGCCAATATTACCAGCAAAACATACAGCTCTGGAAAAAATTAACGGCCCGCTTGAGCTTTCCAGACATGAATCCCATTGAAAACCTGATGATAGTCGGCCACTCGCTGTCAGACAAAGCCAAGCTGCTTCCATTTTTGGCCAAGAGTAACATTAAGCACCAATGGTAATCTGGAGAAGATGCAAAGAAGCATGAAAAGATGCAGCTGAAAATCAGGATTTTTCAACCAAATACTCCTCCAGAATTAAAACATGAATGTTTTGTTGTTAAAATGAATACACACTTGCTTTGTGCATTTTTCAAGATTTTTTTGTTATTTTCACCATGCACTTGTGATTTTCTGCAAAGAAATGCTCTAAGTGACAATATGTCAGTAGTTTCTAAAATGAATGTGCATGTTAATTTTACACAAACACATATCTGTAAACACTAAAGCTTGTGCTTTTGTTTTTTCTAGAGCTACTGGTCTTGAACAAATGTGTTGATTGTCCAGTACAATGGTCTCTGTCAGTGTTTTATTGTTATATATGATGTTTTTGGATCAATATTACTGTTTCATTAATGTGCATGTTGCTTTTATTGACGTAGATATGAAAGGTACTTTGCTGGTAGTTTAATGTGCATTGATTCATCATATTCTAAGACATTCCAATGTGTTTAGTGTTGCTAACTAAGTAGTAAAAGAACATGATAACATTACGTCAGTGTTATTATTAAATGTACCACAGGTCAAGTGTGAAGTTGTCTAGATCAGTACAATTCAACAAATTAACACAGCAATATATAAGAATTAAACCCTAACATGGACCATTTTACAGCTGATTATATTTATTTGTATTTACTTGACTTGCTGACCACTGTATATTTGACCACATGTTTATATTTTAAGGGAATATTTGACATTTTTAGTCCACATGTTGGATCAGATTACAACTTGTACTCATAGGGTAGTTGTAAAGGATGTGAAAACATGTTCTGACACTCGTATACATGTGTTTTCCAGTGATCAGGGGCATCTGTGATGACTACGACCTCGACTTCGACGCTTTCTATGCCTGCATCGGTTTATGGAACAGTTTGTTCCTCATCCTCGGTGGCTTGTTCAATGTCAGTCTGCTGATGAAACTCTTCAAGCGGTAAATACTCCTGCCTCTTTCGAGCAGCATTTGTTACAGTGACATATCTCAAGACTCGTATTCCTAATATGTGGAAGTGAACTGTGTGGCCGTGCACTGAGGTGAGGTCACCGATAAGGAAAGACACATCTGTTTTGACTTCCTGTTTTCAGCCACAATTATTCATTCCGTTTAATATACACTCCCACTATCGCAGCCATCAGTTCGCCTTGAATGCACTGTTATGTCTGCTCTTGTATTGAAAAAGTCTGTGTTGATAAAACATGAATGATCACACCATGACTCTTTTATTTCCATTATCTCTCAGCTCAACAGAAGAAGTCATTGCTTTGTTCATCTCTATAGCATTTGTCGGGGATGCGGTGAAAGGCACCGTCAAAAGTGAGTCACACCAAGGTCGGACTACATCAAACATGCTTTGAATTCATCTGAAGAAAGACGTATTTTGCTGCTGTGCAAAGAAATGTCTGCTTCTTGTTTGTTGCAGATAAAGCAGAACAGCAAATAGCCAGCATGATATTGACTAAGCACCCCTGGGTGTTGTGGAAAAATAGACAAGCCTAAAATGTTAATATATTGTAGTCTCATATTGCATCTGTTTATATGTTTTCCACAAGGGTTTATCACACAGGAAAGAGAAATACGAGCATATGGTGCAGTCTTTGGAGCTTTCTTTCTTTCCCTTGATGCCTTAGGCTGTTTTACTTTTATACTAAAGTGTGAATGCAGTGCAAAGTCTGTGTGCTTCATGTACCAAACTGCCAAGAAATATACTCAGAATTAAAATGCAAAGGCAATTTATGCAGAAGTTGTGCAGGAACAAGAATATATATATGCTGTATAATGAATGAATTTGACTTATTTACAGTTAATTCTTAGTAATTGGGTTGAAAAAAGAAATGTGAATCACATAATTTGATACTGAATGTATTCGTTTGGAAGTGGATTCTAATAAATGTGAAATTTAATTATTTATACTGGCTAAAAATTCAACTCTACTTCCACATTCAGTTCCCACATTTCACTTTTCTTTTTTAAATTTTCAGTTTTTCAATACAGTTATTTTATTTAAACAATTCAAATGCAAAAATAAATTATTCAAACACAGTTTCTAGTGGGATATATTTCTGCCCATATCCGTATCTCCATATTTATTATACCCAACACTGGCCTTAGATCAGGGGTGTCAAGGTCATTTTAGTTCAGGGGCCACATTAAGCCAAATTTGAACTGAAGAGGGCCAGACCAGTGAAATAATAACATAGTAATATATAAATAATGTCAACTCCAAACTTTCTTCTATGTTTTAGAGTGAAAAAAGTTTAATTATGTGATGAAAATGTTTAAATTTACCAACTATTCTTTAAAACAATAAGTAAATGTATTTATAGAGCGCTTTTCACAGACAGAGTCACAAAGTGCTTTATCAAATCAAAATCAAATCAAATTTACAGAAACCTAACAGAATCCTCCAGGAACAAACACTTGTGACTGGTGACAGTGGCAAGGAAAAACTTCCCTTTAACAGCAGAAACCTGGAGCAGACCCAGACTCCTGAAGGATGGCCGTCTGCTTTGACCAGTTGGGGTTAAAGAGCAAGAGTAAAGAAGGAGAAAAGAGAGAGCGATAGAGATAGAGAGAGACTGGGGGAAAGGGGGGAGGTAGGGGGAGACACATGGAGTACATATAACATTGTAAAGTAGCAACTTCACATTGAGAAATGTGAAATGTGAATAATATGAACAAGCTTTCTTAAGAAATTTCTTAAGAAATGTAAGTGCAATTTTAACAATATTGTGCTTCAGTTTATCATTTACACATGTAAATTACAACTTCCAGATCACAGTGGATCTACAAATACACAAAACATTTAATAACAGGCAGAATATTGGTAAACTTGCTCTTCAGACATTTCAAAATGTCCATATTTGTTCAGGTTATTTGCGTTTTTGTAAAATGATAGTTTGTTTGAGTGTAAATACAGTAAAATGACATTAAATATTACATTTACAAAGAGAAAAATGGTGAGTTGTTAGTATTTATAGGTATTAGGTATACAGGGTGGGGAAGCAAAATTTACAATGAACATTTAGTTGTTTTTCCTCAGCAGGCACTATGTCAATTGTTTTGAAACCAAACATATATTGATGTCATAATCATACCTAACACTATTATCCATACCTTTTCAGAAACTTTTGCCCATATGAGTAATCAGGAAAGCAAACGTCAAAGAGTGTGTGATTTGCTGAATGCACTCGTCACACCAAAGGAGATTTCAAAAATAGTTGGAGTGTCCATAAAGACTGTTTATAATGTAAAAAAGAGAATGACTATGAGCAAAACTACTACGAGAAAGTCTGGAAGATACTATTAAAGAAGAATGGGAGAAGTTGTCACCCGAATATTTGAGGAACACTTTCGCAAGTTTCAGGAAGCGTGTGAAGGCAGTTATTGAGAAAGAAGGAGGATACATAGAATAAAAACATTTTCTATTATGTACATTTTCTTGTGGCAAATAAATTCTCATGACTTTCAATAAACTCATTGGTCATACACTGTCTTTCAATCCCTGCCTCAAAATATTGTAAATTTTGCTTCCCCACCCTGTAGGTATTAGTATTTTACTGATCCTACTACCTACTCGAGATTAAATGGGTCTGTATGTGGAACCTGAACTAAAATGATTAATATCTTCAGTTTAATTTTTGCATTTCACAGGACCCTTTGGCGGGCTGGATTTGGCCCCCAGGCGGCATGTTTGAGACCTCTGCCTTTGACCTTAACAGCTTGAAAAAAAAACAAAAAAAACTTAACGTGTCTCCAACAAAGAAGACATATACAGTTCTGTATACTTATCTAAATCTTGTTTGGGTTTGTCATTGTGTTTTTCTTCACTCTTTCCTAGTTTTTCAACATTACTACCATGGACCCACACTGGCAACGTCAAACAGTACCGTGGTGCTTGAGCAGATTAAAGAGATTCTTGAGAAGATGAACAACCAGACGTTAAACACACCCGAGCTTCACAATGAGACGGCGTCAGAGGCGGGACATTTGGACGGACACACGTCAATCACCCTGCCTGAGTCTCTGGTGTTGTGTACGAGAGAAAGACCCGTCCTCTGTCTGCTGCTCATGTTGGGGACGCTGGCGTTTGGTTATTTACTCTACCTTATCAAGAGGAGGTTTGTTACTGTATTTAGGACATGTCACTTCTAATCTGTGAACTTCTCCAAGAACCCCCTTCCTAATTGAACAGAAGAATGACAGCACGACAAAAAAAGAAAAAGAAAAATGACAGGCAGGGTATCTATAGACATGCTACACGACAGTTTTTTTAATATTTCAAGAAGACAGTGAGTGAGTGAGTGAGTGAGTGAGTGAGGGATGGACAAAGACAGACAGACAGATGGACAGACGGACGGATAGATAGAGATGGATGGATAGATGGACAGATAGCAAGATGGATCGACAGACAGACAGACAGACAGACAGAGAGACAAAGAGATAGATAGATAGATAGATAGATAGATAGATAGATAGATAGATAGATAGATAGATAGATAGATAGATAGATAGATAGATAGATAGATAGATAGATAGATAGATAGATAGATAGATAGATAGATAGATAGATAGATAGACGGACAGGGAGCAAGATAGACAGACGGACGGACAGACAGACCGATAGACGGATGAATGGACTGACGGACGGATAGATAGATGGATGGATGGACAGATGGATGGACGGATGGACAGACGGACAGATGGATAGAGAGACGGACAGACAGACAGAGAGATAGATAGATGATAGATGGACAGATAGCAAGATAGACAGACGGATGGACGGACAGACAGACGGATGGATGGACAGACGGACGGATAGGTAGATGGATGGACGGATAGATGGACAAATAGCAGGATGGATGGATGGATGGATGGATGGATGATAGAGAGACGGACAGACAGACACACAGACAGATGGACGGATAGATGAACAAATAGCAAGATAGACGGACGAATGGACAGACAGACAGATAGACGGATGAACGGATAGATGGACAGATAGCAAGATGGATGGATGGATAGAGAGACAGACAGACAGATTAGATGGATGGATGGATAGACAGACAGACAGACAGACAGACAGACAGACAGACAGACAGAGACAGATGAGGATAGAATAGAATCCTCACTCATTAATAATCCCCAAATACTCTTTCCAGTTTCTCTTAAATATGTTTTTGGTTACAGCACTTGTCATATCTTGATGATAAACACCAACAGGCATTGATTATCAGGCATCGATCTGGAACAGTCCTATTTTACTGCAGGGACTGAAAACATCCTAATGCAAACATCCATCACCGAGCTGTAACCCAGCAGTGGTTTGGATGAATCAGTGCAGGGAGGGGCCTGTTTTAATGTTTAGTGTTTGAGTGAAAAGGACCAATCAAGCAAAATATGTCTGACAGGTGGATCATAAAACAGGAAAGAAATGGGAGTAAGTACCCAAAAATGGAGTTGAGTTCAGATATTAATGTTGCATTCAGTACAGAAGTGACTTAAGAGACAGTTTTTACAGGATTGATGCCTTCTTTATCATGCATGTAGCTCCATCACTTATTCTATTCTAATAATAATAATAATAATAATACATCAGTTTTATATTGCGCTTTTCTAAGTACTCAAAGACGCTATTCTATTCTATTCTATTCTATTCTATTCTATTCTATTCTATTCTATTCTATTCTATTCTATTCTTTGTGATCCGCCCCATATGTTATGAATATATATTATACCAATGATTATCCTGTTTAATGACCAGTATTAAATCTCTAAAAATCAGTACCTGCCATTGTGAATCTAAATCAATCAAATTCAATCCATTCTGAGCCAAACTTGATCAACATGTGAAAAATAAAGTGTGATTTTGTTTCCAACATCACTTTCATTTAACAGAAACTGCATTAGAGGGAACGTTATCACACAAACAGCAGCAAAACTCATTTGTGTCATGATGATTGTTGTGACATTCATAACAAACCACTGAAATGATGCGTTTTAATTTCACATTTAGTTTTTTCATGCATCTAAAAGTAATAATCAACTACATTAGACACCAGATACTTGTTAAATTCAACATCGAAGTCGAAGTAATTACTCAGCTGAATATTAACCCTTTCATGCACAGCGGTCACTCCAGTGGACAGTTATTCTCCAGCTGTTCTCTTATATTATGTATATTCATGGGTTTTGTTATTTTAGTTCCATATCAGCCAACACAGTGGACACTTATGCACCATCCCATAATAATACACTGACATTCACACCATTACTGTAACTTTGCTGTTCTTGATAAATCTGATCTGCAGTAACATGTTTGAGTGGAAATCATTTTCTAATTGTTATGAGATTGTAATTAACCGTTTTCTGAAACAAAAAGTTGTTTTTTTGTTTTTTTTGTTTTTTGCATATCCTCCTGAGACCCAGCAATGCAATGTGTCGTCTATAGGGGACAAAAGTTTGACAGTTTAACTAAAAATGATGTGTATTGCAAAGGACATTCCATTAAAAAAAAAATCAATCAATCAATAAAAATTATTTTAAAAATGTATCTGAAAAAACTTGCATTATGCAGTTTCCAATCAAGACAATTTTTTAGTATAAAAAAGCTAAAATTGTCAATTTCCTGGGTCTCAGGAGGATATTATCTCCATGAAATGAGTAATAACTAGTATTTGAGTAGGATAAAATGTGAGAAAACATCAGATCAGCGGCATTAAAAATGTTTTATCTCATAGTTTTCACACAGTATATCACTTTCTGATGATGAGTTTTAAATACATGTTTCTTTGCGTCAAAAATCAAACGCATGGTGTCCAGCTAAGTGGACATTTTTGTAACTCCACGAAAAATAGGTTCATAAAAAAAAAAATTTTCTATTGCATTTTTTTTTTCATGCCTAAAGAGGAATAAAAACACTCAAGAAAAAAATATTGACTAAGGTTCTCATAATTCATGCATGAAAGGGTTAAACTGTATGACTGAAAAAAGAATGATTTTTTTTTTTTTGAATTTTTAGTTTTGCTCAAGGTTCTAATTTAGAAACCTCAAATCAGCCACTAACATTGTTTTTATATTTTTTAAAACATCCCATCAGCTAAAGCAATTACTCCATTTCTAATTTAGACACTAGCTGTGTAAATTAAAAAAAAAAAAAAATTAAAATAAATAATAATATATAAAACCACAGCCTCTGAAAGCCACTAGATGGCACTGTTAAACACAGCAGCTGATAAAGGACATTTTAATTAAGTCTAGTTCTGCTTTTTTATTTCAACTCTGTAGCTTTAAGGTTTATAAAGAATCCACATCCCAGGAGTCAAACATCAGGCTATGAGTCATACACAGTGATTTCAGCCCTGCAGGTACAATAATGTCATACACGGCTTAGATAAATGGAACTTTGCCTCAGTATACTTCTGTGTCTGACTCTGTGGCAAAGTTTTAGTATTTGATCCTCTCAAGCTCAGAGTGTAGTGAGAACTGTAAATGTAAATGCAGGGTTTATTACATCAGAATTGCATAATGTTAAAATAAGTGTTGCTTCTTTTCCCTTCAGCCCGTATCTGAACGGTAAAGTCAGAGAGGTGGTCTCAGACTGCGCTCTGCCTATCTCTGTGGTGGTGTTCTCATTCATCGGCTCCTACCTTTTCCTCGACATACAGCGTGAGTAAAGATCTGTCAAATAAAAGAAGTGACAGAAGAAGAACACACTTGAGACCTAAAGTCACAACCTTAGAGTGGGGAAGCTTTCACAGTTCATAAATGTTTTGTTTTTGTTCTTTTTAGTTTTTATTAATATCTGGTAGGAAATGTTATAAATGGGTATTATCACATTAGTGTAAATGGAAAAAGGATGTGCGATATTGTTATACTAGTATTGTTGTTGTTATTATTATAGTTGTTATTATTATTATTATTATTATTATTATTATTATTCATACAAAATAATAATTGCTATTTAATGATCATAAGGAACAGAAATTGGGGGTAGGAGTACATAAGTTTTTACTTCTTCCTACTCCTTTTCGAGCATGTATAATTTCATTTCATTTGTATTGTTATTATTATTATTATTATTATTCATACAAAATAATAATTGCTATATAATGATCATAAGGAATAGAAATTGGGGGTAGGAGTACATAAGTTTTTACTTCTTCCTACTCCTTTTCGAGCATGTATAATTTCATTTCATTTGTATTATTATTGTTATTATTATTTACTATTATTTATTTATTTATTTGTTTGTTTAGTCGTTTGTTTGCTTATCAGTCATTTTTGTACCAGCACTTATATTTTGTTGGTTGATTCTTGTTTTGATTTCATTGTTTACATGCTCGAAATAAAGATTTCATTCATTCATTCATTCATTCATCTCTGATGGAAGGGGAAGAAACAAAAAAAAGAGCTTTCAACAAAAAAGAAAAGAAGAAAAAAAACAAACAAACACCGGTTTTAGATCCATGCAGGGCAAGACACTGGAGTGGAGTGTTTAGTACAGAAGAAATCAAAGCTTAATTCACTGTTTGACACTTTTTCACAGTATTTGTTTGACATGTCAATTTGATATGATTATTATTATTACCCCGCCCCCCAAAGAGGAGGCAAGGGGTATTGTTTTTGGTTCGGTTTGTTTATTTGTTAACACTTTAGCTGCAAAACTATTGATTGAATTCTTACCAAATTTGGCATTTGTATTTATTTATTTCGTTACAGGACAGTGTGTATCGGCATTAGTTACAAAGAACAAGATGCGTGCACCAGATTTAGCAGAGAAGCTAATTTCCATCTGTTAACGACTAAAGATTAACTAGCATACCAAACATTACTTAGATTACAAAGTCATAATATACTGGAAGAAAACTGTTAAACATGACAGATATAGAAAAGTCTGCTCAGATTGAACGGCTTCATCCAAATACATAAAATACATTCAATACATACAATACATTCTAAAACTACACTAACTTTCCTGAGCAAGAATAAGATATAAAAGATAGAATGAGAAGAAGAGAAAGAAGAAGAAAAAAAAGGAGCAAGAAGAAGAAGAAATAAATAAATAGATAAGGAAGCTAATTGTGCTAATTGGTTTACACATCGTTATTCAAAAACAATGAACCGATTTCATTACACACTATTTTAATAAGGAAAAACAATAGAAAACTCCAGCCTAATCACAAGTATTCTACTCACAATCAACTTTTATTTCCTGTCTTACAAGTGTTCAATGTGGACACTACCTGCAACACGGACAACATCAGTGCGATAAGAGAATTCCTCCCAGACGCGTACCAGCATATCACGATCCACTGAGCTGATCGCTGTTGTTGTTCAATGTTTAAGGTCATAGAGGTTAGCCTTTCAGAACACAGAAAACTCCTCTTTCAAATGGTCACTGATTCATTCCATGACGTTGCTTGAGAACTGAAACAATGCATCATGAAATCGGTTCATTCTTTTTGAATAACCCTGTATACTGCCACTGACCCAGAATAGATCCGATTACATTTTGGGAAAAGTAGGTCAAAGTTTACATTTTTAATGCATTTTAAAATCTTTTTTGTCCCCCCATTTTCTTAAAATGGGTGACACTTCAAATGTCTGTAGCAGCAAAACTATTGTTTGAATTCATACCAAATTGGGTTTATAGATTGCCAGTGACCCAGAACACATGTGATTGAATTTTGGGGAAAGTAGGTCAAAGTTCAAATTTTGTAATGAATTTTTAAAATCTTTTTCCTTCTTCCATTTACTTATAATGGGAATTTCAAATGTCTATAAAAACATCAGTTTTGTTTCAATTTACTTCAAACTTGGCACATATACAGGGTGGGGAAGCAAAATTTACAATATTTTGAGGCAGGGATTGAAAGACAGTGTATGACCAATTAGTTTATTGAAAGTCATGAGAATTTATTTGCCACAAGAAAACTGACATAATAGAAAATGTTTTTATTCTATGTGTCCTCCTTCTTTCTCAATAACTGCCTTCACACGCTTCCTGAAACTTGTGCAAGTGTTCCTCAAATATTCGGGTGACAACTTCTCCCATTCTTCTTTAATAGTATCTTCCAGACTTTCTCGTAATAGTTTTGCTCATAGTCATTCTCTTCTTTACATTATAAACAGTCTTTATGGACACTCCAACTATTTTTGAAATCTCCTTTGGTGTGACGAGTGCATTCAGCAAATCACACACTCTTTGACGTTTGCTTTCCTGATTACTCATATGGGCAAAAGTTCCTGAAAAGGTATGGATAATAGTGTTAGGTATGATTATGACATCAATATATGTTTGGTTTCAAAACAATTGACGTAGTGCCTGCTGAGAAAAAACAACTAAATGTTCATTGTAAATTTTGCTTCCCCACCCTGTACATAGAGGCAATTAATATGCTGACATCAGCACATGCATGGACATGATGACATCAGCTGGATCGACGCCAAAATAAGTTAAAATACGTGCCAGGGACGGGGTTTGTTGTGCCTGGCACCACTTCTTAACATCGTTTTTAGATTGTTGTTGATTGTCATTGTTGTTGGACTCTTATTTAACGATGTGATAATTCTGTCACTATTATATCGTATAGTGTCCAGACATCATAATGATCGCACTGTCATTTACCATAATAATATACTCATCAACAACAGGAGATATAATAGAAATACATCCTAGATTTTGTTGTCCCAGAGGCAGATGGAAAGTAAACTTGTAATGTCTGCCGAAATAAGCTACAATATGTGTGAGGGGGCCCTGTGATGAACTGGCGACTTGTCCAGGGTGTACCCGGCCTTCGCCCCTATGTAGCTGGGATAGGCTCCAAGCGACCCCCGCGACCCTAGTGAGGATAAAGCGGGTTCAGAAAATGAATGAATGAATGTGTGAGGGGCGGGGTTTGTTGTGCCTGGCACCACTTGTTATTGTCCTATTATCCTTCTATAAGGCACTATTTGTTTTTATACTTGAACTATTATTAATGTCACACTACTTGTACAATTTTGTAAAAATTTCTTTATTCTTTACTCTATGTTTATTTTATACATATATTTAGTCCAAAATATTTGAGAGCTAAGGTTAAGCCGGAGTCAGATTCCTTCTATATGTGCACAAATTTGGCTTATAATGCTGATTCTGATCTGATTTTGAAGATTAAACTGTACTGATTTGACATTTTCTCCCATTAGTTCCTGTGTTCAGTGTCCACAACGGCCCAGTCTTCAATTTCCCTCCATTTGACAAGCTGTCAGGGATGAACACACTGAGCGCTGTGGGGCTGGGCTTCCTCCTCGCGCTGCTCATCTTCATAGACCAGAACATCGTCATTTCACTCACACATGTACCAGAACACAAGTAAGACCCTGGTTTTATGTCTTTAACCCATAAAGACCCAGCGCTACTTTTATATCAGTGCCTAAAGGAAATTGTTTCTAAATTGAACCTTTCTTAAGTGATTTATCATGATTTATTTAAATATTATCCTCTGTATTTTGTATTTTATCAGTATAAATCAGGTATTTTTCCTGTATTTATTTCGCTGATCATGTAGATGTTCATAAAAGCTCAGATTAAAGTTGAGGGTTATTATATCCTCCTGAGACCCAGGAAAGTAAATGTTTTGGCTTTTTTACATTAACTCATAAAGACCCAAACATCTACCAGCGTCTAAAGTTATCTACTGATCTAAAATGTTTAATGACTGTTGATCTACTAATCCTATCAATCCATGTAAATAATTGGTGTAAAATGCAGTTTTTCATCTTTTCATGGTCATCAGATATGACCCGTTTGGACGTTCAGAGGCTCCGTAATGAATGTGGAAACAATGTCATCTTCTACAACATTGATTCACCAGTAAAACCCACTGAGTTGGATCAATGACAGTGGATGGAGACACTTATTTTCTGTTCAGTCAATGATATATTTTGTTGAAAAGGTCACTTTTTTTCTTCAATTTCTTCTGTTTCTGATGTAATAACCTCAACTTTAATCTGAGCTTTTATTAACATCTACATGATCAGTAAATTAAATATAAGAAAATACATGATTTTCACTGAAATAATGCAAAACTCAAAGGGTAATATTACAATACATGGTGATAAATCACTTCAAAAAGGGTAAATTTAGAGGGAAAAAAATCATATGAGTACTGCCACAAAAGTAGCACTGAGTCTTTATGGGTTAAATAATTTCTTTTATTTGGAAAAAGCATGATGCAACAGTTTTTTCAGAAACAATTTTTATTCATTTATTTTTTTTTAAATGGAATGTCCTTTGCGGCGGACAGCATTTTATTTATTTTTTTGTAAGTAAAGCTGTGAAACTCCTGTCCCCTACAGAGGACAAAAATGCAATGCCAAGTCTCAGGAGGATATCAAAAACAGAGAAAACTGCAGAAAAAGTGACTTTTTCAGCAAAATATACCATTAATTGAACATAAACCAAGCATTTCCATCCATTGTCATTGATCCAATTCTATGGATTTTACTGGTGAATCAATGTTGGAGAAGGTGACGGCGTTTCTCTGAACGTCCAAATGGGTCATATCTGATGACCATGAAAAGATGAATAACTGTATTTTATATCAATTATTTACATGGATTGATAGGATTAGTGGATCATGTGTCTTTTATACTTCTAGTAACACTTTTTTTATGCTGCTTTTTAGATATTTATGCTGTCAGGGTTTTCCTTTTACATTTTAGTTTTTATACTCTTTTATATACATTATTTATACTTCTTTTATGGCACCTAGGATGATTGCTCTTTTTAATTTCACTGTACCTTTACAATGACAATAAAGACATTCTATTCTATTCTATTCTATTCTATTCTATTCTATCAGCAGGTATTAAATAGTTTAGATCAGTAGATGGTTTATGTCGACGGTGGATGTTTGGGCTTTTATGGGATAAGTAAAAACAAAAAATAATCTTGTCAACAATGTTTATCGTTAGAAAAGGTGTCTTGCTTTAACTATATATATTTGAACATCTACTGTAACTATGAACTTAAGATATTCCGTCTAATATTGAGCTGGATTTAACCAGTAACAGGATAAAACAATAGTCTGTATAACATTCAAACAGAGGAATATGATTATTGGTGAGTTGATAAATGTAGGTAAACTGTTGAGGCATTTTTTCCTTCACACTGTTTGTGTTTCTGTGTTCACATGTCGAAGCAGCTGATAATCGGCCTCTATGTTCATTTCAATCTGAAAGCATCGTTACTGAATCTGTGTTTTAGCTCAAACATAAGAAGTGAAGCTCTGTTTTGGTCCAATCTTCTCTAAGCCGGTCCGTGTGATCGTTTGTTTCAGGTTGCTAAAAGGCACTGCGTTCCACTGGGACTTAATGCTGACTGGCTTCATCAACATCCTCATGTCCTGTCTGGGGTTGCCATGGATGCACGCTGCCTTCCCACATTCCTCCCTGCACGCCCGTCAGCTGGCAAAAGTGGAACAGCACGTAGAGAACGGACACCTCTACACGACGTGAGTAAAGTTTGAACAAGGACAAAAGACACCCAGGTGGCGGTGGCGGTGTCAGTTTAAGGACGAAGTAAATCAGATGCAGTGATTAATTATTGGATGGAGGACAAAGTTATAGAAAATATGTTGATAAAACATCTTATCCAGTAGGGGTTTTTGTCAGATTTGAGCAGAAATTCACTGAAATGGACAAGAATTTACCTTGGAACCCATCTTAACCCTTTTAAGACTGCCATTATAACAGGCCGCCTTCATATCCTCATGTTTTCTTTGGAATAAAAGTGTCAGAAAATCTTTTATTTGCCAATTCTTTTGCACCTTTGTTTTCAGGAAGAACTTAACTTTCAATATCTGGCCATTAATTATCACTAATATGAAAAATAAATGCGTAAAATAATGTGTTTTAGTAAAAAAGAAAAAAACAAACTTGAAATTTAAAAATATTTACAATCAGAAACAACTGTAAATGTCCATAACTAAACTTTTTGAGATTGCAGAAATAAACTTTTGACTATTTTACATCTGCTCAAACATGCTTTTTGGTCTTGAACATTCAGTATCCATATTATGGCTTCATATATTTTGTTATTTCCAGGCATTTGGAAGTCTCTAAAACAGTTCTTTTCTACTTGTAATAGAGTCCCACATTACTGCCGTAAAGTGTTATATGCTGTTGGAAAGTTCAGGATCTCAGTTTTCTGATGCTGTGTGAATTTTGTGGATAGAGCAAACAGTTCAGGAGCTACAGTGATTTGAATGCTGTAAAGAGCAAAATGCAGGAGAGATTAAAGGGTTAAAGCTCATATTAGTTATTTTAATACTTTTGACAGTTTCATACAGTTTTTACCTGCGGATGTGATTTCGTCTTTTTAAGAAGCTTAGGATCGTTAGCAGTTTTTTTCCATATTGTGTTTGACAGAAAACCCAGAAGGCCATGTGATTCAGTCGAAAGCCCATGAATCTGTCAGTGAAGAGTATATGAATAAGAATTTTTTTCCTTAATTTCCACATTTTATTCATTGTACATGCATACTTGTTTTTCTTGATGGTGTCTTTATATGGTTTTTCATGTCATTACCCCGCCCCCTGAAGGGGAGGCAAGGGCTATTGTTTTTGGTTTGGTTTGGTTGTTTTTTTGTTTGTTTCTTAACTCTCTAGCAGCAAAACTATTAGTTGAGTTCATACCAAGTTGGGTTTATAGATTGCCAGTGACCCAGAACAGATGTCACTACATTTTGGGAAAAGTAGGTCAAAGTTTAAATTTTTTATGAATTTTTAAAATCATATTTTTTCCCCATTTATTTACAATGGGCAAAATTTCAAATGTCTGTAGCAGCAAAACTCTTGATTGAATTTATACCAAATTTGGTTTATAGATTGCCAGTGATGCAGAGTAGCCGTCATTACATTTTGGGAAAAGAAGATCAAAGTTTCAATTTTTTATGAATTTAAAAAAAAAAAAAATCCCCATTTACTTATAATGGGGGAAATTTCACATGTCTCTAGCAGCTGAACTACCGGTTGAATTCATACCAAATTAGGTTTATAGATTGCCAGTGACCCGGAATAGATGTGGTTACATTTTGGGAAAAGTAGTTAAAAGTTCACATTTCTTATGAATTTTTAAAATCTTTTTTTTTTTTTCATTTACTTATAATGGGCGAAATTTCAAATGTCTATAAAAATATACATTTTGTTTCAATTTACCTCAAACTTGGGACATATATAGAGGCAGCTGATATGCTGACATCAGCACATGCAAATACATGATGACATTAGCTGGATCAACGCCAAAATAAGTTAAAATACGTGCCAGGGATGGGGTTTGTTGTGCCTGACAGCACTTCTTAACATCGTTTTTAGATTGTTGTTGATTGTCATTATTGTTGGACTGATGGTCTTATTTAACGATGTGATAATTCTGTCACTATTATATCGTATAGTGTTCAGACATCATAATGATCGCACTGTCATTTACCGTAATAATATCCTCATCGACAACAGGAGATATAATAGAAATACATCCTAGATTTTGTTGTCCCAGAGGCAGATGGAAAATAAACTTGTAATGTCTGTCTCCCTTTAAGATATTTAACAAGAACATTTTCATTTAACAGACATAAACCTGATGAATATCCCCTCCGTAGTCTGTACGTGGTTCTCTAATCAGATGATGATGCTGTTTTGTGATTTGGTCCCATTTTTCGGCCTCTGTGTCCGACAGTATTGTCAGTGTGAAGGAGACACGTCTGACCTCGTTGGCGGCGAACATCCTGATCGGCCTGTCTGCCTTCATGCTGCCTGTTCCTCTGCAGTGGATCCCAAAGCCCGTCCTCTACGGCCTCTTCCTCTACATCGCCGCCACTTCACTTGATGGAAACCAGATGGTGGACCGCATGGCCCTGCTGCTGAAGGAGCAGGTGAGCAGGAAGGACATTACAGGCTGAGGTTGGACTGGATGGGGAGTTTTTTATGTGGTGGTCTGCCTGTTTGTTTGTGTCTTTGTCTTGAAAAAGTTCAACTTTATACTCCAACTGTTAGGTAATGTTAGTTTATAGTTTGCAGAATCAATAAACAAACCAAATTCAGAAGTTAATTTGAACAAACATCATGGGAAATAAGCCTTTTTACTTTGAAAACAACATCTATGCTCCTGCAACAGGTGTAGTTTTGCATAAAAACCTTTTCAACTGATTCTGTGCTGCATCTGATTAAATCTACTTTCACATTAGCAAAACAAAATATGGAGCAAAGTGTCACTTAAAGCTGCTTTTTAACCACATTATCCTCCCACTTGTCTCCGTCTAGACGTCCTATCCTCCCACTCATTACATTCGCCGTGTACCTCAGAGGAAGGTGCATTACTTCACGGGGCTGCAGATGATCCAGCTGATCATCCTGTGTGCTTTTGGGATGTATCCTCTACCCTACATGAAGATGGTCTTCCCCCTTCTCATGATCCTACTTGTTCCTGTCAGGTGAGATGACTTGATCCAAGAGGGGGTTAGAGTGCATCTTATAGGAAGAAACATGTTGAATGTTGTCCATAAAGTTGGAATAAGATGTTTTGGTAACACTTTACTTGAAGGTCTAGTTCATAATGCATTAAGCGCACATTCATAAGACATTATAATGCATTTATAATGCATTATAAAAGTCAATACGACAGTTTATGATCATGTACAACAATTTATACCAAGGTTAATAAAGTATTATAAGTGTAGGCCTAATGTATTATAAATTCAGCTTTCATAATGTTTTATACCTCCATACCAAAGCAGTGTGAAGTAATTAATTTTTTTAGGTGGGGAACTTTTGTTAGGTTTTGTCACTGGTTCCTATACCCATCTATTTTAGGGATTTCATATTTATTTAAAAAAAAACAAAAAAAAAACAGTATGTGTGTGAATTAACAAAGATTTACAGCTGCCATGTTATTTTTTATTTAAATACAAAGCAACATGTAACACTTCGATTTACTGTCTCTGTTCTTTTAATGTTTTGTTTTTGCAAAATAAAGAGTTATTAAGAACATTCTGATGTATAATTTTTGACTTACACTTTACTTAGAGCCAGCAGATACTGCTCGTAAGTCATCATATTTGTGTTATAACATCATACAATTGATAATGTGTTACATAACCCAGGACTTGAGATTCTTCCTACAAACACTGTTGTCACTTTGGTATGGATGTATAAAACATTATGAAAGCTGAATTTATAATACATTATGCCTACACTTATAATACTTTATTAACCTTGGTATAAGCTGTTTTACATGATCATAAACTGTTGTGTTGACTTTTAGAATGCATTATAAATGCATTATAATGTCTTATGAATGTGCGCTTAATGCATTATAAATTAGACCTTCAAGTAAAGTGTCACCGATGTTTTTACCTCTTCTCATGAAATTATGTGATTAATTCTTTATAGATAAAGTCTAACTGGGACTTAGTATGTAATCATTGTGCCTGGTCAAAGGTCATTACTGATGTGTACATACAGGAAAAAAAAGATTAATGTATCTGAAAATAAAATGATTCCAACTTTACGGGCAACAGTGTAATTTGAAGTCACCGTCGGGTCAGATTTGATATTCAAGTGTTAACATCAAAGTTTTAGTTTAAGTTATAATGACCACACATAAGAAGTTCTCAGTTTCTGCATCACAATAACAGGAAGAAATATAATATTTAAACAGCATTAAAAAGCAAAAATACATTTAGAAACAAGTGGTACCAGGCGCAACAAACCCCGCCCCTCGCATGTATTGTGGCATTGAGCCACTCTTTCATCCATATTCAATATTTGTTAAATATAAAAATTGTATACGTGCCAAGTTTTATGTAAATTTAAACAAAATTAATGTTTTCATAGACATGTGAAATTTTGCCCATTATAAGTAATTGGGTGAAGAAAAAGGTTTAAAAATCAACAAAAAATTTCAAAAACAAGCTGTCACGTAGATATTTTGCAGTGATGTCTAAAATTAATCTCTGTATCTCTGCAATGTACATTGAGCTAAAATTTTCGTTTTTATAGTGATTTGAAATTTTGCCCATTATAAGTAAATGGAAGAAAAAAAAGATTTTAAAAATTCATAAAAAAATGTAACTTTGCCCTACTTTTCCCAAAATGTAATGAGATCTATTCTTGGTCACTGGCAATCTATAAACCAAATTTGGTATGAATTCAACCAATAGTTTTGCTGTTAAAGTGTTAATAAACAAACAAACTGAACCAAAAACAATACCCCTTGCCTCCCCTTTGGGGAGTGGGGTAAAAAGATGTCCATTCATTTATTCATTTTCCGATCTGCTTAATCCTCTAGAGGGTTGCAGGGGAATATAAATATGATAGAAGTTATTATATGAGACCATCTGGCCAGAGAAAATTATAAGACAGTGTAAAGAAAATCTCTGGGATGTTCTCTATGAAGCTTGGTTTAATATCCTACCAAATTATTTAAGAGACAGTCAACTAAAGAGAGTTTAAGGTGTTCTGAATCCAAAAATGAAGGTTACATTAAATTCTGACTTTTACCTGCAGAAGCCATACAGTTTGGATTTACTGTGTGTTTAAATACTGGACAACTGTTCACTAGAATATCTGATTAACTCCTTATTAATTATGTTTTCATCTGGGTTTGTCTGTTTGTTTGTCTGTCTTTTAGCAAGATAACTCAAAAAGTTATGGATGGATTTTCATGAAATTTTCAGGAAATGTGGATACTGGCACAAGGAAGAAATGATTAAATTTTGGTGGTGATGGGTAGGGGGGTGGGGTTCCAGTTCTTTGAAACTGGAGCCTTTATTGGTCCTTCTGAACAACCTCTCACAGTATTTTTTAAATAGCAATTTCCATGAGTGTATGTATGAGTTTCAATTTTGTATCATATTTGATATATCGGGTCTCAATGCTCATATATTAATATTTTAGAGCAAACGAAAACATAAAATAACACAAACATATTTAAGAAATTGGTCATTCCTTTTCAAAGTTGTCACAGTTCTTCCTCATTAATGACAGTCTTGTAGTGTCACTGGAAAGGCCTCTGGCGAACAAATTCCTCCCCCCTGGTGGATTATCTGTGTATTGCATGTATCTAATTGTATACATCAGGCTTTTCATGAAAAAAAAATATGACACTGATCATGTAGAGGGCTTCCAAACTCATGTATCAAATATGATACGTTTGGTGTTATAGGGTTAGGAAAGGTTAAATAGAGAGAAAAATGTATTTGTTAATTGCCACCAAAGTAGTACTGGGCCTTTATGTGTTAAAGTGCGATGGTAGTATTCTATAATAAATGATTACAGCTGAGTATGTAATTACTAATTTTGTATTGTAGTTGTTTTAGTTAATGTCTGAAGGATGTGAATAATATTTCTTGTCTCTGTGTCTTATCTCAGGACCAGTTTGCTGCCTAAACTAATCGACGCCAAGTATCTGGATATTATGGACGCTCAGCACATGTAGAATGAAAGAGCAACGCTACGAAAAGATGCATTATCCTGTGTGTAAGGGAAACAGACTCAGAGCTCAGTGATTATGTTAATGAAATGCATTTGGACTGCAAGATTTCCATGTGAGTGCTCTACTGGTGGACGGCTGAAGTGGTTAGATAACCACTTCCACGCCTCATTTGTTCTCTCCTAGTTGAACACACATTGTAGCTGATGTTAATACGCAACATTCCTGTATCTTCATCGTATTTTACAATATACACATTTACTGTTTTACTATTTTTTTTTCTCAGTCACACTTCCGTTTCCAGCTGCTAAATGGCAGATGCAGTTTCTTTTTTTTTTTTTTTAATAATGATTGGTTTTTTCTCTTAATATATCATTTCGTCGTATGTTGTGTAATATTATTGGAGTTGCTTGGTCTGCGTCTGACTTCAGTTTAAGGTACAAGGCTGAGGAGGTGATTACAGATATGACTTTTCCACTTCAGAAAATTATATTATTATCATTAAGGAGACACATATCACAATAAAGTGCTATTTTAAAGGTAATTTTTTTTTTTTTTGCATGACAATGTTGGAGTGTAAAATGAATCTATTATGAAGTAAATAAAGCTTTTTAAAGGACAAGAATCAACCTCTTTGATTATAAAAAAACAAATATTAATCAGTCAGGTGTCAGTCACCGATAAATAACAAGCACGTGCTCATTTTCTGAAATACAGTTGTGGAAAAAATTATTAGACCAACCTTGTTTTTTTCAGTTTTTTGTTCATTTTAATACCTGGTACAACTAATGGGATATTTGTTTGGACAAATATAATGATAGCAACAAAAATAGCTCAAAAAGTTTAATTTCAGAGCTGATATCTAGCCATTTTCCATGTTTTCTTGATAATAACCAAAATCACTTCAGTTCTTACATCAATATCTATGGCACTGTACTGACAAAAACAGTGCTTTTAGGTATTCCATGTTTTCTTTTCTGTCTGTTTTAGTCACATGATACACACAGAAGTTAGTACTCGATTGCAGAACCATTGTTTTTGACAACATTTGATGGTCTTATAATTTTTTCCGTGACTGCATTCACAGAGCTTCAGTATAGTGGACTTTTTTTTTTTTTTTTTTCCCTTAAAACAAGGAGGTCTGTAGTGATAAAGCTTTAAAAAATAATGTTAAATTGGTCCAATAGATGGCAGTAGAGGCTCACCATGGGGTTGTTTTTCAGCTCAGCCCTTCCCTGATGACAGATGTGTGCCCACCAGTACGTTACAGGAAAAAAATGGTCCAGATTCATATCAACCTGGGATGATGAAGCGACAAAGATTAAACAGACATTAAACATGAACAGACATTTCCCAAAGTCTTCATCTCCTTTCATGTAATTTAGTTTCATCTCCCACCATGAGCCACTTTTCTAACTCAACACGGACTACCTGTTATAATTTCACAGAATGCTTCGCTGATTATTCGTCCAAATGCATCGACCTGTGCATTACCAGCATATTCAAGGCCTGTTTAACTGTCTGTATAGTGAGGTGATTATATTCGACTTGTCTGAGCTATGACAAACAAAATAAAGCTCCTTTTCACATAAATTATTGTCTGTGTCAACATGGCTTAAAGTATAATCACACTCTGAACATCATGAATACTGCAGAGGCTGGTTTCATATTAATAACAGTTTACATTCACTCATTTGGATTGAAAATATGACAACAGAATGATGACAGGGTTGTAACACGAACACAAACATTGAAGGCACCATGTCAATGTCATCTTACAGCCAATGTGTATCTTTACAGAAACTGTGATAATTATAATACTACAAAAATCCCCAACATATTCAGACTAAAAATAACTGACTAACGCATGTCTGGTCTTTTAACACTGAAGCATTTTAGGTTCTCCTTCTGGGTTTAATTAGTTTCTCTGCTCTTCATTGTTTATTTGACAAATGACAAGTGTGTGGCACCAAACGGGAGCAAAATTCAACAAGTTCGTGTAAAAATCTCCATAATGACCTGATTACTGCATGTGTATCAGTGTGCTATAAACAGCATACGCACAAAGACACATTAACCCATAAAGACCCAGTGCTACTTTTGTGGCACTTCCCAAATTAATTTTTTCTCTATATTTAACATTTCTTAAGTGATTTATCACCATTTATTCTGATATTATTCTTGTTAGTCTGATGTTTTTTTGTGTGTAAATCATGTATTTTTCTATATTTAAGTCTCTGAACACGTAGATGCTCATTAAACCTCAGAGTAAAGTCAAAGGTTATTATATCAGCAACAGAGAAAACCGAAGAAAAAGTGACTTTTTCAGTAAAATATATTGCTAACTGAACATAATAGCTTACAAAAGCTCAAAGTTGCATATAATGATTCCATGAGAACACTGTTTAAAAACCTTGATGAACTAGTGCAAGTGAGTTATTTTGTCACTCTTGCTCTTATGAGAAACTTAATGTACCAATGTATCTGTCGACTGAACGATTGTCAGAATTCCATCATTATGCTGTTGACAAATCCCAGTCGTAGTTCGGTGCGATACCAGTCATCCTTGTGGCAACACTGCTACAGTTGTCTTTTATAATATTGGTGATGTTTTGTCTGTGTTTTTTTAAATTTTTATTTGTTGCTTGTTTGTTTTTAAATGGACTCCTGAGTCTGGAGAAGATGAAGACGATAATTATGAAGATGATGATGATGATAATGAAGATGATGATGATGATGAAGATGATGAAGAAGATGATAATGAACAAGATCATGATGAAGATGATGAAGATGATGAAGATGGCGATGATGAAAATGATGATGAAGAAGATGAAGATGATGATGAAGTTGATGAAGATGATAATGAAGATGACGATGAAGATGATGATGAAGATGATGATGAAGAAGATGAAGATGATAATGAAGATGATAAAAAAGATGATGATGAAGATGATGATGAAGAAGATGATGATGAAGAAGATGACGATGAAGATGATGAAGATGGTGGTCATGATGATGATGAAGAAGATGAAGATGATGAAGATGAAGATGAAGAAGATGATAATGAAGATGATAAAAAAGATGATGAAGATGATGATGAAGAAGATGAAGATGATGATGAAGAAGACGATAATGAAGATGATAAAAAAGATGATGATGAAGATGATGAAGAAGATGATGATGTAGATAATGAAGATGAAGATGATCATGATGATGATGAGGAGGATGAACCCAGTGTCTCCATCCACTGTCATTGATCCAACTCCATGGGTTTTACTGGTGAATCAATGCTGTAGAAGATGACGGTGTTTCCATGTTAACAACGGAGTCTCTAAATGTCCAAATGGCTCATATCTGATGACCATGAAAATACAATAAGCTTCATTTTACACCAGTTATTTACATGTACAGGGTGTCCCATAAGTCTCCATACATAGGAAAAATAAACGTTTCTTGACATAAACCATTTTTATTTACATAATTTGCTCTATATGACTGCCATTTTGTCGGGAACACATTTCAATGCGTGTCCTCCACTGCTGAAGAACTATAAAGAAGAAATATAAAGAAATACATGTTAGAACCATATGTATTATGTCTCCTATGTATGGAGACTTATGGGACACCCTGTATTAATAGGATTAATGGATCAACAGGTATTAAACAGTTTAGATCAGTAGATGTTTTTGGACTGTGGCTGTTTGGGTCTTTATGGGTTATGGGAATAGAATATTTAATTAATCCATGAATAAAATGACTTTCATTTCCGTAGCTACATGAACTGTGCAGTATTAGATAAAGGCACATAATGAATAGTTTAACACTTCATCCACCAATCCCATTATTGTGAACATTTTTCAGAAACACCTTAAGGGTCTTCATATTTGCCTAAAACATTCACTTGGACTCAGGGTTGAAATTATTATATTTTCGTACTAAAAGGTCAAAGGTCAGGTTGATTACAAGTTGACAAGTTGCTTTTTTGGCCTTAACTGTAGAATTGACAAGCTTCAAGTATAAAAACAAGACGATGCAAAATAGAGGCCAGAGAGTGTTGAGGTTGAAAACGGACCCTGGTCATGTGACTGTACCGGTAAAGTGAGCCAGCTATGGGCTCAGGCATAAAAAGAAAACCAGTTCCATGACTCTGCTGAGATTAGATATTTGAGAGGGCTGTTAATTAAACCCCATAAGAAAAAAGAAAAAAAAAGGTAGTGAGAGAAGACGTGATTGTCAATGTGAGATACACACACCTCCTGATCACCATAGAGATGCTGCCAATAAATCATAAATCCTGAGTTGCACCTCTCTGCCACCTCCACTGAACACCCCTTCAGATCTAAAATCATCAGTGGAGATCCGGTGGAGCCCAGCGTCTGCTTTAAAATTAGATCCCATTCTCTTCTCCACGTCCTGGGGGAGTAATAAGAGTCTACATGCCCTCGATGCCCTGAGATCCACTAAAGCTCCAGCGTTTTTTGGCTTCATCACCAGTCAAGCTCTTGTCTGAAGGTGCAGAGAAGAGCCTCTGGGGGTGGGTGGGTGGGTGGGGGTGTTAACCCTTTATAGGACGCTCATAGAAATACTCAGAATGTCAACCTTAGTGTGTTATCGGAGGACGTAACAAGACTTTATTACTTTTGTGAAATTTCGTAGATTGTTTTATTGTTATGTAGAAAATCAAGGTCTATGAAGTTACCATATTTGGTTCCTTCCTATCCATTAGGCCTGTAACGGTACACGTACCGAACCGAACCGTTTCAGTACACACCTGTTCGGTTCGGTACACAGCTGTACCGAAACGGCACAGTATGTTGACAAAAAGAAAAAGGAACGAAAGACATTGTTTGATGCGGAACTTTAAATACGCGCAAGTTTCACACGGACATATTGAAGGACGCACACATTGACCTGAAATATGAAATAACAGCTGATACAAGGTTAAAAAAAACAACAAATATGATGTCAACCTGGAAGGAAGAGACTGAAGATCCTCCACCATCATTACAGTCCAGTTTGGGATCAGTTCAGGTTCAGGTGAAAGACAACAACGAGGAAAGAGACGCTGATAAGACGAACGTTGTTTGGCCCGTAGGAACTACGGTACTTCTAAAACACACTAGCTCTCTGTCTGTGTCTCTCTCACGCACGCTGTATAACAGAGGAATAAAACTCGGAGTTCGACGTTGAAAGTATATAAAAATAAAGTTTCACTTTCGTTTCACGCCAGCGTTAGTTACGTTAGTTATGGACCGGACCGCACCCCCCCACCCCCCCGGCTCCGACCAAAAAAAAAAAAAACAACAAACAAACCATCCCCCAGACAAATCGCACCTTGCGCACACGCACACACACACACACAAAGTGGCCTAAACAGTTTGTTAGCTGTCCTAAAATAAATAATTTGGTTAAGTTTGTTGTCAATGTTGCTCTTCAGTTTGTTTAAACAGAACACCAGTTTACCCTCCTGTTAATGTTGCACTTCATGCAGAATTTTTTGTTGATATTTTTCTACAGAATGTGAACCGACAGAACTGTGATTAGATTTTTGATGTTTGTTCAAAACTACCTGTCAGGGAAAACTGCAATACTAATGTTTAAAATACATTTAGTAATATTAATAATTTATTTTATTTTCTATTTGATTTATAGCAGCAGAATTATATTATTCCTGTTTTTCTATATTCTATTGTGTCCAAAAATTGGGGGAAAAATGTTCAAAAATTCAGAAATGTATTAAAGACATTTTGAGGGGTTTTCTTTCTTCCCGTACCGAACCGAAAAAAACCGAACCGTGGCTTTCAAAACCGAAAAACGTGCCGAACCGAAAATTTTGTGTACCGTTACAGGGCTACTATCCATGTGTTCATATTCAAACCCCTTCTTTATTTTATATTGTGTCTAGACCTTTTCTTTAAACCTCTTTTTAAATTGGCTGATATTTGGACATTCTTTGAGCTCCACCTTCATAATTTTACTCCACAAATTGAAACACACTTGTCGTTCTCACTTTTAAAGTTTTGAAATTATGTTGTCCTCTTAATTCCTAACCCCCCTCCCTTTTGTATGAATAGCACTGGGTTACAAAAAAATGTTTTTTGCAAGTTGTCTAGGTTTTTTCAACTGAATTAGGACCATTTTGCACCGCTAAATCCAAAAATGACATCTGTTTTTCTCAATCAGGTCAGGTTTTTTTGCTAATTTGATTTTGAAAAATTTGATCTTCTCACAAAATATAATAATACCAAAATAAGATTGGTAAGCACACTTTATGAAACTTGTGACTTGATTCCTGTTAGGTACAATGGTGTATTCATCACAGATGTAGCAGAATACGTCAGGCTCATTTTTGCAAGATCTTCTAGTCCAGGGGTGTCAAACTCATTTTAGTTCAGGGGCCAGATTAAGCTAAATTTGATCTGCAGTGGGCCGAACCAGTAAAATAATACCATAATAATATAGAAATAATGTCAACTCCAAACTTTTCTCTGTTTTAGAGCAAAAAAAGCAATTTACATTATGAAAAGGTTTACATCTACAAACTATCCTTTCAAAAGATATGAATAACATGAACAAACTGAAAAAATATAAGTGTAATTTTAACAATATCCTTCCTCAAGTTATCATTTACACATGTACATTATAACTTACAGATGACAGTGGGTCTACAAACACACAAAATATTTAATAACAGGCAGAATATTCTTAAAATTGGAAAAAAAAAAACAAACTCTTTAGACATTTCAGGTTGTTCACATTTGTTGAGGTTATTCACATTTTTTTGCGAAATGATACTTTGTTTTAGTGTAAATACATGAAAATATTTACATTTACAAAGAGAAAAATTTGGAATTGTCGTTATTTATATGTTGATAGTATTTTACTGGTCCTGCCCACTTGAGATTGAATTGTTCTGAATGTGGAACCTGAAATAAAAGGACTGTTAATGTCTTCAGCGTAATTTTTACATTTCACAAATTCATCCCAAGGGCCGGACTGGACCCTTTGGTGGGCCGGATTTGGCCCCCGGGCCGTATGTTTGACACCTTTGTTCTAGTCGAAGCCATTTCATTCACCTGTAATATTAAAAAAACCATTAATCATAAATTGGCAAAAGTAAAATCTTCACAACTCGTTTATTGCAAGAAATATGAAAGAATTTTGTATCATATGATGTGAAAATGCCCATAAATGTAAGCACAAATGTTAAAAAGCCAATATGTAGCATAGTTCAGAAAGTTGACCTGACTGAGCAAAATTAACGTGATTTTTGGATTCAGCACCCCAAAATTATCCTAAATCAGCTCAAAAAACTTAAACAATAAATTTGTTGTTGACCAGTGTAGTTTTTGAATATTTCCTGGTAGTAATTTATTTTTTGCTTTGAATAATATCTGAGCGGTCTGAAATTAAACTTTAACAATTTCGAGTGTAAGAAACCACTGCTGTCACTGTCTTGTAATGTGTGCGGAAATGACCAAAAATAGTCACTAAAAGGGTTAATCTGCAGATGTGATGCAACACAACAAGTCCGTTCACAATGACAAACAAATAAATGAATGCAGACATCCTCACACCTCCACTGTTCACACCTCCGCTCTTCATTATTCTCACTCTCAGTTCTCACACCTTCGCTGTAAACCGTCAGTAAGCGTCATCATGGTAGGATTTATGCTAACGCCATCCAGGTGGGCTAAAAAGACAAACAATAAACTGAAAGGTGGGTGACAGCACAGACAGAAACCGAGTGGACCGGCTTCCGCAGACAGCTTACAGTGTCTTACATTAATAACTATGCTGTTCGCTGATGTCAGGATGCATTTAGGGTCATCATGGAGATTTGGGTGGTGTGGCGTTACAGACAACGGAGCTGTGTGTGGAGGCAGCAGATAAGCACAGAGGACTGGGATTGTTGAAGGGGAATCTAGCTGCAGACGTTGACAAAATTCTGTTCTGCTTGTTATGAGGAGTCTGTGTTGAAACAGACGCAGTGGCACAAAAACAGACCTGAACAAAAACATACATAGAAACCAGACAAACACGTATAGAAACACCTACACACGCATGTCATACACGTCAAAGGAAGGACCGGCAATTTATTTTAGACCACTGCTTATCAAACCTTTTCCAGTAACAGCCAGAAGAATTCAATTGTTTATGACTCTCCCTCCTCGACAAATATCACCGTGACATTTAACTCTCAACACACTGATCACTATTGCGGGGTTCTTTCCCACACTGCTCAAAAAATATAACACCACAGGCGTAGTTGAAAGTGCAAAAAGACGGTGGTGATTTATTTTGCCGTCGGCCTCCCAAAGTGCAGTGTAATATATTTACAAGTGAAGTCAAAAATGGAAAAAAAAAAAAACAAAAACACTATTTACAAATTTACAAAGCACAAGAAAAAAACACATCCAAGCAGAGTTCTTCAATAACTCAAAAAAAAAAAAAAAAAAAAAAAAAAAAAAAAAAAAAATCACAGGTTAGACGAACCACATGTACAGTTGCCAGCTCTGCAACTCAGGCAAGACTGAACACCAGGGCTTCTGCAGCCTTCTTTTAAACCCTAAGCCCCTCCTCCTGGGTCGGTCAATTAAAGACTTTTTTTACAAAACATGTTTTTAACAGAGTTTTCAAACATAATTATTCACCCCAGGAATAAACATACAACACTTAATAATTCAATAGGTTTTCTAATTAATTACCAAACCTGAATACCTCCTTCCTTGAAATAAAAATACAGAAAAACCAAAAACACTACATTATCAAATCACGTGATATCACGTGATATCACGCAAGATTTCCGCTATAATATTGCCCCGGAAATGACCCCTCGTTCTTTTCACTCAAATGGCGTGGCGGGCATGACAGAACGCTAAGTCAACACGGACACAGGTAAGTGATTGAAACTGTTGTAGATATGTATGCAATTACCTGAAAAATGCTGCCGAGTGTGCACCCTCGGTTTCACTATAGTTTGGACGGGGAAGAGAGTGTGAGTGGCCAACTAATGAATGATTGTAAACACGGACAGGGAGAGACTATCTGACGTGAGTGTGTGTGTGCACCAGTGGCGGCTGCTCGTCCTTCAGACAGGGGAAGCACATTGTCGGCTTACATCAAAAAAAATTGTCAAGTTATTTAAACATAAATTCGGCCCTCCGTTCCTTTTTAAGAAAATGGTCAGTGATCTTATCGTACCAAGTAGGCATCTTTTCCAGGGACTGGACCAGTGTCCTCTCTATGTCCAGCAGAGCTGGGCAGCTTAGACGGCCTTGGCCCAGTGTGTTGTGGGTATAAGACTTCAGCCTTTTTAAACAAGAGAAGCTCCTTTCACTCCGACCTAGCCGACAGTTTGATTGATTTAACTATCTACAAAACGATATTAAACTCGAACAAGAAATGATTAAATTATGTAACTGAAACAAGAAAACGTTGAAATTATGTTAAATTGAAAAAAGGAAGTCCAATGAGTGTGTTTTATTTACAGTGCAAGAAATGAACAAGTAATTTCGTAGTGGTTTCTCTGATTTCACAGCAGAATGTGCAACAGTATTAAACTGAATTGTGTCAGTGAAGGAGTAGATCTCAAAATAGCTGTCAATCAAACGGGATTCAGCCTTTCGACTGATCCTCCAATCAGCACGTAGGATTCTGGCGTCCAGCCCGGCAGAGCTCCGCCCACAGCTCCATTCACCCCCAGAGATGCCCGGCGTCCAGGGGCGGGACAACATCGTGGCATTTATCCAATTACCGTCCAGTTTTGAGGCAATGAAAAAAACTGTTCCACTCAGTCCCATTGAAGCCCAGAGACGCCCGGCGTCTACAGACAAATGTATGAGAAGTGAACAACATCGCGTTTGTTGATTTGTGATAAAACTGATTCTGAACGAACTCATCTTTGAGATGAACGTGTTCTAACACATTTATAGTCAATAAAATGTCAATACAACCGTACATATTTAACCATTTAATTTTCGTAATTTTAGGGGAAGCCGGGCTTCCCTTGCAGTCTATGAGAAATCGCCACAGGTGTGCACGTGCCTGTATGTGTGTGCACGTGCCAGGTCCCGTGTGCTCCGCTTGTAGCAGGAGACAGCGGACACTCAGTGACGGGGTCGCTCCGTTACAATCACTCATGAACCATCGGAACCAAGGTTATAATAGTATTGGATTTTTCATTATAGTTTAGTTTTATTTAGTTTTGACTTTTTTTTCTCACTAATTCAGTTAGTTTTAATTCGTTTTTAAAGCAGGTTTGCTAGTTTTTATTAGTTTTTGTATTTTTCTAAATGCTTAGTTTTAGTTTCGTCATATCTTTTATCATCCTTACCGTCGTATTCAAATAAATCCCAGACAGGGATCTACTACTTTTTCCCAACTTTTGTCTCCATGTTTCCAGGTAGAGTGGCGACAAGAAGACGACTCTAAATGACAAGTGACGAGAAGTGACGGACCGTGATGGGCCATAGAGCGCCACTAGCTAAAATTGCTAGGGCAAAATAAATTGATTTCGTATCAATCCGACATTGACAAAGATGAAAACTAAGGGAATTTTAGCCAGAATTTTTATATGTTTTAGATATTTTTGTAAGGACACAACTGTGTTGTAGTTAGTTATCGTTTTTTTTTTCTTTTAATTATAGTTTTTATTTATTTCAGTTTACGACAATGTTTTTTCAATTCTAGTTTTCATCATTTCGTTAGTTTTCGTTGACGATAATAACCTTGATCGGAACCACCTTTTTCACTATTTGCATATAAAAACTGCTATATACTCCGCGAGAACAGAGATATTTCTTCTCACTGCCGGGGCTGTGAGAACAAATGCACCAGTTTGAGAGTTCACTCCGCTTAATCTCAACACACAATGTTCTTCTCGTGCAGTGTGCGAGAACTATCACATGACTGGTCAGATATTTGAAGTTGGAGCGGTCAATGCAAAGGACCTCCCCAGGAGTTTGACACTTACACTACACAAAAAGTTAAGGATATTTCTTTTTTTTTTTGGCCTTTTTTTGTCATTTTTGCCATTTATAGATAAAACTATGTCTAGTCATTAAAAAATGTGTTTCAATTCAATTCACACACAAAAAAGTAAAAAGCGCTGCGCAAGAATCCCAACTGGAAAAAAAAAAGCACAAAAATTAAAAATATCCTTAAGTTTTTGTTTGTAGTGTATTTTTCTTGTGAGGTATTAAATGTTCATTCATTCATTCATTTATTTATTTGTTTTGAGCAGAAGAAAAAATTCAACATTTTTTGTGCACAAGGAACTAATATCTGAGCAAATACATTAATTAATAAATAAAGGTGATCAAGACAAAATAGCAATTACCATGTACACTAGCAATAACAAAATAAATTCAATATGTATAGCTCAGAAAGGAGTGGGAAGAAGAAAACTTATTAAATCCCACCTCCATCTCACATTTATACAACATAACACATTACTTTTGCTTCCTTAAGGATAAAGTTACATCTGTTTAGAGTCCTAATAATGTAAATAACAGATGGAAAACAGATGAGGAAAACTGAAATATACTGCACTTAGTAACTATCTAAATGATAGTCTGCATAACTTATAATACAACATGTTTCAACAATAATTACATACCAACAATGGTAAACAACAACAAGCACATACCAACAAAGGTAAGAAAGAGCCAAGGATGGAATGGACCAGCTATTAACAATAAGCCCCGCAGCCAAAACAGATGTTCTTCTTGTTCTTGCCACCTCGAGAAAATGGATAAATTTCTCTGTTCTCATGGAGTATGTAGCAGGCTTAAAATTGGAAATGTTTAAATTATTAATTTTCACTTTTTTGATTAAAAAAAGGGTGAGCATTGATAATGAGTGGGTGTAAATAGGCATATAGGTTGTTCCACCAGTGGGTGAAAACAGACACATAATGCAGGTGCAGGTGATAGATAGATAGATAGATAGATAGATAGATAGATAGATAGATAGATAGATAGATAGATAGATAGATAGATAGATAGATAGATAGATAGATAGATAGATAGATAGATAGATAGATAGATAGATAGATAGATAGATAGATAGATAGATAGATAGATAGATAGATAGATAAGCTTTACTACAGACTCATGGTCCACATTTTTTCCTCAAATAAGAATAAATTTGTCTTTCTTGGCTAAACATCAAAAATAGACTAGCTATTTTTTTTAACCTAGTTAAAAATAATAGTTTATGACCTGTGCAGCTGAAGTGAATGCTCCCCTATACTTTCTAATTATTTCTAATATAATTGTGTACCAGAGTGCTGCTTCATTTTAAATGTGCATTTACTGATTTTAAACCATTTCTAAACAATATAATCTTAGATTACATGAGCTATATTTTGCTTTTTCAATGGAATTATATATTTTAAAACATTTCCCTGTGGTCTACATGAACTGTAAATGCTATGCTTGGGTCTGAATTCTTCATTAATTCAACTCCACAGGCCCATCTTCAACTCTATTTCTGAGTAATGACACCAGAAAGGTTGTTTTGAGTGTTTTGAGCCACTTCACGCCCCACCCCCTCCAGGTTGTTAACCATGCTGCTCTGTCCCGTTTAACCCCTTGTGTTCGTTAATACAACCAACCACTGAATATTTTAGGTGATCAGCTTGAAGTTAACTAGTTATAAAATGTAACAAATTAAGAAGGAATTTAAACAGGTTGCAGAAATGCACTCAATTTTGGCCGGAATAAATATAAAGATAGCTTTGCAGCACCAGGAGGGTTCAAATTCAAACTTTATTAACTGTTAAGGTCCCCAAAAACACAAATAAGCCTTGTTGTTACTGTAATAGTACCTGATTTATCGTACTATTTTTTTTTTGTTGTTGTTTATAGATGATGATTTAGTTTACACCAGCAAAGTATGACATAAAAGTGAGCTCTTTAGGTGTTGTACACAGCAACAATCAGTGTTCCTCTCAACTTAATATGTATAAAATACAATACCTTGTATTGTAATAGATACAAGGAGGCAGAAGCTGTTAGAATGTCACCCTGTGCCTTTATTCTAATGCAACTTCCTGCTGGGAAAGAAATGAACGTTATTACCAAAATCAAGGGGGGAAATCACTGTAACAGCATTACACTGGATCTTCCCATCATGGAGAAATCAGTCAGATGTCCCAGAAATCCTCCCTAAGGTGAGGAGGTAAGGTTCAGCAAATCAAGAGAGCCCTTTGAGGAATGATAACAGTGGCGGGCCTTTGGGGCGCCGTTAAGGGGGGGGTAAACATGACAAATTCATTTGTGGGGGGCCCACAGAGAAGTGGAGGGGGTCCAGTGGATACAGGCTAGAAGGTTTTAAGTTTTTTAGTTATTTTAACCGTATTTTATTGTATTTTCAGGGTATTTTAATTGTATTTTATTGTATTTTTAAAGGTATTAGAACTGTATTTTTAATGGTATTTTAATTGTATTTTATTGTATTTTTAATGGTATTTTATTTGCACTGTAAAGTACTTTGTGACTCTGTCTGTGAAAAGTGCTCTATAAATAACATTTACTGACTTAAGTTGTGAAAATTTTGTGCAAGATCCGCTGTCTAAAAGAGGCATAGAGGTTGGGGGTCGGAACTTGAAAGCATGTTAAGTTTCAGCTTCATTTCATGCCAGCGTAAGTTATGGACTGCACCCCCCACCCCCACCCCCTGCTCCAACAAATCAACAAGATACTGAATTTTATGAAGGGTCGATAAAATTTACCTTTCATGGGGCCCACAATTGGTTAGCAGCTAAAACTCAGACAGACTAACAGCATTAACTGGCAGTGACCAGCATCAGCAGAGGAACACAGAGCACGAATACATTCATCAATAAGTGGTGCAAGCCGGAATATGTGATAAAATTAGACAGTTATAACTGCAATCTGATAGAAACCAGCAGTAATACAAAGATGAACTTGCAGTCTGTAAAGCTATTGTATTATCTAGAGACAAACAGCTGTGGCATGAAAAGTTGAGACAAACACAAATTTTTGGCCCCAGGGAAGGTCAACTGTGGTGTATCCTTTTTTCCTGCATCAAAGCAAAAACACCTGGTTGGATAAACCTGCCCGCTACCCTGCTCCAATGACAACTGTCCATTTGCTCAGCTGCCCATATTGGTTCATGCAGTTGAATCACGCAGCTCCCAGAGTGACTTTGTGTGAGCACAGATATACAGTAGGACTGTGAGGCAGCGCTGCTATAAATGAATGCTCACTTTCCTTTGCACAGATAAATAAAGGCTAAAAAGACCTCAAAGTAACTGATGGCTCTCGCCTGCACTTCACGCTTATTTGCCTGCCAGGAGTCTAAAATGGCACAGCAGGAAGATGGCACGCAGCAGGGCCATATGTTAACCCTGCAGGGAAATTTAATCTATGTCACTATGTCTATGATATGAGAGTGTGTGTGTGTGTGTGTGTGTGTGTGTGTGTGTGTGTGTGTGTGTGTGTGTGTGTGTGTGTGTGCCTATTACCTCGGTGTCCAAACGCTGCAGGTAGGAACAGATGTACACGATGCCGGCTCCAAACGGGTGGACGTGCAGGAATGTTGAGATGATCCCTGAGGTTGAACAGATAGGTCACACAGACATGTTAATTAAACTGTCAAAATGCAAAGACATACCCTGTCAAATATCTGCGGCTCATTACAGACTGCACAGTTTCTGTCACCTTTTAAATAGGGGCTGTATGCAAACAAAGCAGTGATGGTGATGATGGATGCTGATCCCAAAAAAACCCGCCACAAAATTAAAATTAAATTTAGTATGTAGCAGCTGAAAGAAGGGGGGGGGGTTAATCCCTATAGGCCACGGATGTCAAATATACGGCTCGCGGGTCAAAACTGGCCCATCAAAAGGTCCAATGCAGCCCAGAGGATGAATTTGTAAAATGCTAAAATTATACTGAAGACATTTACAATCCTTTTAGTTGAGGTTCCACATTCAGTCCAAATCGATCTCAAGTGGACGGATCAGTCCAATACTATCACAATAACCTATAAATAATGACAACTCCAACTGCTTCGCTTTTAGTATAAAAAAAGCAAAATTACATGAAAATTTTCCCATTTACAAACAAAAAATGTGAATTACCTGAAATCTATTAAGAGAACGGTAATTTTAATGTGTGTTTGTTGATCCACTGTGATATGTAAGTTGTAATGTCCATGTGTAAATGGCAAACTGAGGCAGAAAACTTAAAACTGCACTTATTTTTCTTAAAAAATTTCAGTTTTTTCATGGTTGTTCATGTTATTCACACATTTTTTAAGGTTTGTTTGTAGATGTAAATGTTTTCGCTATGTAATTTTACTTTTTTTGCACTAAAACCAAGAGAAAAAATTTTTAAAAACAGAATTAACATTATTTATATATTATTATGTTATTATTTTACTTGTCTGGCCCACTTCAGATCATACTAGGAGGATGTGGCCCTTGAACTAAAATGAGTTTGACACCCCTGCTATAGGCAATGCTGTTTCTGACATTTGTTCTTTTGACATGGGTGAAAGAGTAAAAGGATCTAGGAGGTGAAAACCGGTGATACAAAAAGACAAATATGAAAATAATAAGGTAAATATAAGAAGAAAATGTATATAAATACATTTTTACCACCAAATAAGCACCAAATGGTTTATTCCTCAATAGTGATAAACTGGAATAAATTCCTAAGAGACATGATCCATTAAAGGTAAATAGTTGAATTAAACACATAGGCTTGTGCATAATTATAACAGCACACCAGCTCCACCAAAACTTAAACAGGAGCCTTTATAGAAAGTTCAGTGACATCTAAAAACTTCTTCTAACACATCCATGCTGTCAGTGTTAATGGTGTAATTGTCACGGGTTTCACTTGTTCTTTGCACTTTTGCTTCATTGATGTGATCACAGAAGGAAATGTGTTTATTAAAAGGTGCACTGAGGACAAAATAATTATTAAAAATATTTCTTTCTTGCAATGATGACTCATTCTGAGCAGCATATATTCAGGTCCTTCTAGCATTTAGTCCATTTCCATATGAACAACCCACAACAAAAATAAATACACTGCAGCTCATAAAGTTGGAATAATTTTGTTTTCGGACACATTCTCCTTTTTATTCCTATTCATACATATCATAAATAACCTTTGACTAGGTACAATACTGAGTCCCACTTACACTTTATCAAGAAAAAAATCACATTGAGCCGGTTTATATTCATATTAAAAAATTCTATTATCCAATTTCTGGAGTTATCAGATTATTCGTGATCATGTAGGCATACAGTATTATGTGATGTCTTATGTAGATATCAGCAGGTATCTGATAATGAGAAATCAGCTTAACATACAGTACCTGGACTTCTCCCCAATACTCCAATGTCTTCATGCATGTATACGCATTAATCTGATTTATTTCATTCTTTTACATCCGTGCATGTGTAAAAAACATAAATTGTAGAAGTGACATAGTTACAATGTGAGCAGGATACAATAATAGGACATTTGAGTCTACTGTCACAATATACGTATGTACTCCTAAAGAAATGTAATAATGCATTTACACATGCAAACCAGGGTTTTTCAATTACCACATTTCTGAAGTGCATGTAAACGTATCAGATCTGATTATTATAATTATGTGATTACACCCAACCTGCTGTCAGATGTTTACAGTCATGTAATTGGATGCAATCAGTAAAAATATTTCAAAACAACAGGCTGCGGTTTTTGACTGTTGTTAATCAGATTTTAGCACGATTTTCACTCAAGCATAAACATTTTGATGAATAATAAAGAACAAATGGTTATTGTCAGTTTTCACATTGAACAGAATGGATCACAAGTAATAATGCTGCGTTCAAGGTAGGTTTTTGAACCCATAAGTCATGACTTCCAACCATGACTCGTGACTTTGTAGTGTTCCAGGTAAGTCACGCCAAACTGCCTGAGCGCAAGGAATTGTGGTAGTTAGATGTAAACAAACGAGCATGGCGGACCGTACAGGGCTTATGCTCATTTACAGTCATTTCTATCCCAGAGGTGTTTGGTCTTTGCTTATTTGAGGGAAACAGAGGAGGAAAAAAAGTGCAAAAGAAGCGGTTATACCTTTTATGTTATGTTAGTTGAATATTTGGATACGTATTTGGTATTTATTTATTATTGCACTCAATGGACTGAAAACTAGCTAATGGTAGAGTAGCTGCTGATTGTGCTGGGGCACTGATTAGAGGGGGGTAAACATGCCAAATTCATGGGGCTCAGCATTTGTGGGGGGCCCATAGAGCAGTGGAGGGGGTCCAGTGGATACAGGCTAGAAGTTGTGAAAATTTTGTGTAAGATCTGCTGTATAAGAGAGGAATAGAAGTTGGGAGTTGGAAGATGCATGAAAAGTTTCTTTTTTTTTTCTTCTTCTTCTTCTTTTTTCTCTTTTTCTTTTTAATGGGCTCAGCTGGCTGACAGGCAGCTGTCTGTACCGATAAGGCAGCAGCTGACACCAACTGTACTCCCAGTCATCATTGCCCATTTTTCTGACACCTTTGCTTGTGTATCCTCTTTTATTTGGACATTTTACCAGGGAGTATCTCACACTACTTTTTTTTTTTTTTCCGACTTGTACTTGTCATGTCTATGCATGATAAGTTTCAGTTTTGTTTTCATGCTAGCGTAAGTGAAGTTCTGTACCCCCCCCCCCCATATGATCCAATAGAACAACAAGATACTGAATTTTATGAAAGGGTCCACAACATTTACCTTTCATAGGGCCCACAATTTGTAGCGGCGCCCCTGTGATTATCCGAAACATTTGCAGATAAATAACGTTAGAACAATACCTTGTTTTAGTAAACAATCTGCATAAACACTGCATCCATGGGGGCTGCCATTGTTGTTTGACGGGCTATGTGACGTCAGAGCTCAGAACTGGGAGTACATCGATCTTGTATGAGTTCACGGATGGGAAGTCTTTGCTTTGACTGCCATTCTAGTGCATTTTCACCAGTAGAAGGTTGGAAAAACACGGGTTATGGGTTGCCTGGAACGCAGCATAAGAACCAGTAGGTAAATGTTATTTTACTGTTTGGGTGTTGATAGGTCCTTACTTGCAGTGTTTAACCCAGTGTTTTTCAACCTTGGGATCAGAACCCCACGTGGGGTTGCCTGGAATTTCTAGTAATTGGTAAAATAAATAAATAAATAAAAAACTTACTAATTAAACATATATGGTGAGTTGAGACAGACAATCCCAATACATAAAAGACATGACAAACTGTGAAGCTGAAACTGAAGCACTGTGGTACTGTTTATCTGTCAAATGTCCATTGTGGTCGGTTTCAGATGCTGCAGCTCTTTCATAATTCATAGTTTGAGTTCTTGTTTGTTCAGTATTAATTGTCAGCCTTGTAAATCCAAGCTGGACTGACTGTACATACCCTGACCAAGGAAAATAAAATTCTCACTGTGCAGTAATCTACACCTGGCTTTTCTGCCTCCATCCATAATAATATACATTATATAGACTAAATGTTGTCTGAAATTAACATGTATTTGTAACATAGTACTGCAAACTATTACATGATCAAAAACAAATTAATTTCAGAAAAAAAAAAAAAAAAAGTCTCCAGTTTGAATGTCTGGGGGTGCCACAAATTTGGAGTCAGAAAAGGTTGGGAACCACTGGGTTAACAATCACAACCACAGACAAAGAGTGACTACATCAGAACCAAAAAACAAAACACACTGTATTGGAATGTGTAGTGCAATGTGCTCCAAGTAGCACAATGTTCAAATAGTAGAAATAAAATAGTAATGCAAATACTCATGGGAACACCACTTTATACAACAAAAGGATATCCAGGAACTCTGACTCTATTATTCTGGTTCTCTTGTTTGACTGAAACATAAGCATGGTGTTCCTCACGTTCCCAACACTCTTAAGAGGCCCTTGTATATTGTGGCTCCAGATTAGATGGAGTATTTAATGACAGCTTTGAAGCCGTTGTCTCTTATCAAAGTCACGTGCAAGTGAAACCCGTCTCCCGCTCAGTCGAACCATATGCTCTCCTCTCATTGATAGGGCCAGGAGAGAGATCATCCCCCACCTCTGTTCATCATTACAGCACCGAGAGGCCGAGGGAAGAAACACAAGACATCTGGTTGGATTTGTTGTTAGTCTCATGATGATCGAACTGCAGTGTGTGTTGACAGGCAAAAACAGGACGTGAAAGTCTGAGAACACACAAAGGGCGCATTCACTTCATACATGCACACTAATACTCTACTTTTACCCCGAATATTTCAGTATTTAAATGTTGACACAAGTGGGCTTAATATAAGCAGCATATTCTGCATTGTTCTAAATGTAGAAGTGTGTGTGTGTGTCTGTGTGTGTGCTGACTTTATGTGTTTTTGAAGCATTTGTTGCAGATCTGGAGTTGGTCCCTGAGCGTCTTCAATGGAATCTCCTCCTGTGTGTATGCTATGTGCAAATGCTAATGCTAATGTTAATGCTAGGACCTGTGGGCATTTCTCAATATCAAGTTGGTGAGTATGGTCTTGGTAAGAACGGTCCTACAGAACGGACTTCTTAAAAACACAAATCTCTCTGTAATTGGAGTGTCTATATCACAGGCGTCAAACTCCGGTCCTCGAGGGCCGGTATCCTGCATGTTTTAGATGTTTCCCTCTTCCAGCACACCTGACGGTCGTTATCAGGCTTCTGCAGAGTTGGATGATAGGCTCATCATTTGAATCAGGTGTGTTGGAAGGGGGAAACATCTAAAACATGCAGGATACCGGCCCTTGAGGATCTGAGTTTGACACCCCTGGTCCATATGGTTATGAATTTTCCTCCCTGGCTCTGCTTTATTTCTGCTATCGGCTCCCTAATATATACTGAACAAAAATATAAATGCACGACTTTTGTTTTTGCTCCCATTTTTCATGAGCTGAACTGAAAGATCTAAAACTTTTTCTGTGTACACGCAAGGTTTATTTCTCTCAAATATTGCTCACAAATCTGTCTAAATTTGTGTTAGTGAACACTTCTTCTTTGCTGAGATAATCCATCCACCTCACAGGTGTGGCATATCAAGATGCTGATTAGACAGCACTATTTTTTCACAGGTGTGCCTTAGGCTGGCCACAATAAAAAGCCACTCTAAAATGTGCAGTTTTATCACACAGCACAATACCACAGATGTCACAAGTTTTGAGGGAATATGCAGTTGGCATGCTGACTTCAGGAATCTTCACCAGAGCTTTTGCCTGTGAACTGAATGTTCATTTCTCTACCATAAGCCATCTCCAAAGCTGTGTCAGAGAATTCATGAAGAAGACTGTGCGAGGAAAATGGTGGTCACACCAAATACTGACTGGTTTTCTGACCCCCCTGGACCACCCAATACAGTAAAACTGCACATTTTAGAGTGGCCTTTTATTGTGGCCAGCCTAAGTCACACCTGTGCAATAATCCTGCTGTCTAATCAGCATCTTGATATGCCACACCTGTGAGGTGGATGGATTATCTCAGCAAAGGACAAAGGAGAAGTGCTCACTAACACAGATTTAGACAAATTTATGAACAATATTTGAGAGAAGTAGGCCTTTTGTGTACATAGAAAAAGTTTTAGATCTTTCAGTTCAGCTCATGAAAAATGGGAGCAAAAACAAAAGTCGTGCATTTATATTTTTGTTCAGTGTATATAATATCAATTTGATTTCAGTACAAAGGAAAAATTACTGAGCATTTTTCCCAGAGTCAGAAGTATTTTCCTTAAAAAGAACACATTTGGCTCTATGTTGAGTTTGGAGAGCTCTACCCAAAGAGTAACTTTTACTCTTTTTAACCCTTTCATGCATGAATTATGAGAACCTTAATCAAGATTTTATTCTAGACATTTAGGCATGAAGAAAAACAAAACAAAAAACTATGCGATTGATTTTTTATGATCCTGTTTTTCCATAGTTACCAAAATGTCCACTCAGCTGAACACCATGCTTTTTAATGTTAGAAGTAAAGAAACATATTTACTGATATACTGTGAGAAAACTATAAAATAAATGCTGGTAATCTGATGTTTTCTCACATTTTAACATACCTGCATGGATATAATATGCAAAAAAAAAAAAAAATCTGTCTAACAATTCACATTTTTTTACACTCAAACATGTTAGTGCAGATCAGGTTTATCTAGAACAGCACAGTTACAGTAATGGTGTGAATGTCAGTGTATGGGACGATGCATAAGTGTCCACTGTGTTGGCTGATATGGAACTAAAACAACAAAATCAATGAATATATAAGAGAACAGCTGGAGAAGAACTGTCCACTGGAGTGACCACTGTGCATGAAAGGGTTAAAGAAGGACCAAAATGTTATCAGAGTAGAGTAAAATTTTCTTCAATTTGAGTAAATTTTACTCCTGTCCCCCTCCTTCCTGTGTACTTTTGTACTACTATTTACATGTCATTTATTTTTTATATATTCTGTATATTAATATGCAGTAATCACTCACAAAACATGCCTCATGTCTGGCACATGTATGTTTACAAAGATTTGCACATTTTGCTACTTTTATATTTTTAAAATATAAATTTAAAATTGTACTCTTTCATACAGTATGTTGTATGAAAGGTGGTATGGTTGTATTTTGTTGTTCTTAGCCCTCTTTGCACCCTGTGTTACCACTTTTTTTACTTACTTATTTCCTTGTTTTATGATTCGTGTATGGCACTTTGGCCAACTGTAAAGTTCTTAAAGGCTTTATAAATAAAGTTGGTATGGTATGGTATGGTATGGTATGGTATGGTATGGTATGGTATGGTATATGGTATGGTATATGGTATATGGTATGGTATGGTATGGTATGGTATATGGTATGGTATGGTATATGGTATATGGTATATGGTATATGGTATGGTATGGTATGGTATGATATGGTATATCTCTTTTTTTTTGTAACTTATATTTTATTAGTTTTAAAAGAACAACAAAAAGAAAACACAACAACATAAATAAGTCTGGGTAGCACAGTCTTATCAATTATTTTGCTTATATAATGTCCATTTTTTCCACTTTTTATTCATTTGTGGTTCTTGTAGTCTCAATCTGTGTGTTAGTTTTTCCATTAGAAATATGTCCTCGATCATAGTTATCCATTGATCCTTTGATGGTACGTTCATCTTCCCCTAGTTCCTTGTTCTACATTTTTTTGCAGCTATCAACATCACCTTTACCAAATATTTATTGTATTCACGTATAGTGCCATCACCAAAGTTGCATAAATAAAGAATTTCAGGTTTCTTTGGAATTGTGTATCCTAATACTTGACATAGGACATTGCAGATCATTTCCCAATATTCCGAAAGTTTTGAACATTTCCAAAAAACATGAGAATGGTCAACATCCATCTCCCCGCATTCTCTCCAACATTACTGATGCCTCTGTAACTGTTTACTTTTAAACTTGGGTGTAATAAAAAATCTTATAAGATTTTTCCAGGCAAATTCTCTCCATGTCCGAGAGCTAGTAGTTGTATGATGTAATTTCCACATGTTCAGCCAATCTACAGGGTGGGGAAGCAAAATCTACAATGAACAGTTAGTTGTTTTTTCTCAGCAGGCACTACGTCAATTGTTTTGAAACCAAACATATATTGATGTCATAATCATACCTAACACTATTATCCATACCTTTTCACAAACTTTTGCCCATATGAGTAATCAGGAGAGCAACGTCAAAGAGTGTGTGATTTGCTGAATGCACTCGTCACACCAAAGGAGATTTCAAAAATAGTTGGAGTGTCCATAAAGACTGTTTATAATGTAAAGAAGAGAATGACTATGAGCAAAACTATTACGAGAAAGTCTGGAAGATACTATTAAAGAAGAATGGGAGAAGTTGTCACCCGAATATTTGAGGAACACTTGCGCAAGTTTCAGGAAGTGTGTGAAGGCAGTTATTGAGAAAGAAGGAGTACACATAGAATAAAAACATTTTCTATTATGTCAATTTTCTTGTGGCAAATAAATTCTCATGACTTTCAATAAACAAATTGGTCATACACTGTCTTTCAATCCCTGCCTCAAAATATTGTAAATTTTGCTTCCTCACCCTGTATATCATCAATTTCTATGTCAAATTCTCTTTCCCAGGTATGGTATATCTCTAATTTGCAAATAGTTCAATTGCACACATTTTATAATTTATATGTTTTTTAAATATATGTCTGTATTTATTGTGTTATTTAGATGTAAATGCATTGTCGCTGGTAGAGACCACCTGTAATTTCATTGCACAACCATTGTAATGACAATAAAGCCTATTCTATTCTATTCTATTCTATTGTATTCTATTCTATATTCTTCAAAACTGGATAAATTTCATTGAATCCCATATCATGATAATAAAGATGTATTTCTTAATATTCTGCCTCTCATGCGTGTTCTAACATTGTATCACATCATCTGAAGGTTATCTACTCAATAAAACATTTCTGAATTAAGTTGTCACAGAAGCCGCTGTTACCTTCGAGAGTAGCAAGAAATGCATCTCATTACATTTGCCAGCCAAGTCTACATGAGCTACCAACCAGTGCATCCTTGGTTTAAGCCAACAGACAAGAACAACATCGGGGTATTCCATCTGATCTTGATTTTATGTGAATGTTTAAACCGAACCGTTTTTGGGATGTGACTGATGGTGTTTCACAAGGATAACAGACAAGAACGTGTACTGAGAAACAACCTGTGTGTCTGTAATAGGATGGGCACAATGAAGAGACCAAATTTACCTACAGGGATAATGAAACAAGTTAACATTTAACCTCAACAGTCAGTTCTGTGTGTGGAAGAAGAAACACTGTCCTCATCAGCTTTAAACAAAGACGTGGATGTCAACAGCATTGTGGACTTTCCAAGGTGTGTTTGCATGTTTGAAAATGTCCTTCATAGAAAACAAAACCCTCCATATTTTGACACAAAAAATCATAATGGTACAAGCAGCTCCAGACACTTTTTGGATCACAGTATGCACCAAAATGGGGAATTTAGTGGAATATTTCTATTTAAGAGCTTAGAGGGAAGGTAGTTTTCATTCTGGACCACAGCCAGTGTAGAAGTCCCATGAGAAAACAAACAAACGGATGAAACATGAAAATAAATCCACTGGAACTTACAATTGCACAGGAAAACCATTTTTATGTGAAATTATCATGAGTACTGGGAGTTAAAGCTGAACAAAAGGTCTGTTTTTAACCTGTGATGGACAGTTCAAGTCATTATTTCTCAATATGAGTATAAACGTGATCATTTCATTCTCACTCTGACTTCTTCTCAGATGTTTTTACCTAAGAAAGTAAATCCCACATTAGTATCACCACCATGTATAACCCAGTGCTACATTTGTGTCAGTTCCCGAATACATTTTTCTCTTTATTTTAACCTTTCTTAAGTGATTTATCACCATTTATTGTAATATTATCCTTTATATTTTGCATGTTTCACTGTAAAACCTCACCTGTCTCATCTGACTAGATGGACCCCCTCACGTGCCCCCACCCTCCTGCATCTTTACAGACTGGAACTACATCCACAAATGGACGTCCATCAGTCCTGGTACATCTACAGTCTGTCCGTCCATGGGAGTGGATCTCTCCTTCACTATGGTTCTTCCCGAGGTTTCTCTTGTTCCACTGGGTTTTTGGAGTTTTTTCTTGCCAAGAAGGAGGGTCTAAGGACGGGGGGATGCCCAGGACATTAATCCATTTTCTTTCATCTGCTGTTTATTTGACTGTTGTTTGTTTTCATATCCAACTAATTCTGTAACTCAAACTCAAAATGCATCTGTTTAGGACCTCTTTCTCTTTATGACCGCAATTGCACTGTCCAATTTTTAACCTGCCTTTTATTTTTTACCCTGTTTTATTGCTTGTTTTATATTCTCCAGTTTTACTGTATGGTGTCCTTGAGTGCCAAGAAAGGCGCCTATAAATTAAATGTATTATTATTATTATTATTATGATTATTAAAGCCCTTTGAGGCAACCTTATTTTAAAATAAGGCTCTCCAAATAAAATTGTATTGAACTGAATTAAATCATGTATTTTCCTATATTTAATTTAGATGTTCATGAAAACACACAGTAAATTCAAAGGTTATTATCTCAAAACAGAGAAAACTGAAGAAAAAGCGACTTTTTCAGCAAAATAAATCAATAACAAAACATAAACTAAGTGTCTCCATCCACTGTCATTGATACAACTCCATGGATTTACTGGTGAATCAATGTTGTAGAAGATGACGGTGTTTCCACAGTAACGACAGAGCCTCTGAATGTCCAAATGGGTCATATCTGATGACCATGAAAAAATGACAAACTGCATTTTACCTCAATTATTTACACGTATTAACAGGATTCGTGGATCATTAGATATCAAACATTTTATATCAGTCGATGCTGTTGGTCACCAGTGGATGTTTGGGTTTTTATTGGGAAAAAAAAAAACATGATTTGAATACAATAATCCAAACAAAAACTTTCATCTTTCTTGCTTTTCATTTGTCTCAAACAGAACAGCGTCGAACAAAGATTGTGCAGCTATGTTCGTCTACGCTCAGTGTGTGGAGGCAGAAAAAAGGCAAAGGGATTCAACCCTTTGTTTTCTGATGAAACATGTTCCTCCAGGAGCTGAGGGTCCCTTTTTTTTTTTTTTTTTTCCAGCGGTGTTCAGTTCAACTCAGCATCAAACAAAACGTCAAGAAGAGTGATTCTGACACAAGAAGGTGCCAGAGTCTTTAACAGTGGCCTTTTTATTTGTCTCAGTAAACATCCAGAATGGGCATGAACGGAGGACAAGCACCATTGCCTACCTAACTACCTGTAAGCCTGTGAGACAGTCGCTACGCTATGAGACAGTGGACGCTGGTATTTCTGCTGCTGTAGAAGCTGTAATTAAATGTATGATGGATACCGATAGCATGATTTGCATTTTCTTTAAACTCGCTGACAACAAGTTTCATCTCGCATGCTTTGAGCCAGCAAATGTCCTTGACAATTAACATGTGAAAATGCAACGTGCTGGAAAACAAGATGCAAAATAGGACAAGGCTTTGTTTACTTCTATAAATAATGTAGTTTATTATACACATGGGGAATAGATGTTGGCCATATTTCCAATTATCATAAAGTCACATTGCATTATGTAATCTAATGAGTAAAATGGGCTTTTCACTCGTTAAATCGTCCTCCTCTCTCGCTCTAATGGCTATGTAATTATGAGTAGTTATTACCTCAAAGTGACTGAAGCAAATCACAAAAATACTGCAGTAGAGATGCACTTGTAGTCCATATTATGCTTATGTTTTTCTATACAGGGAATGGGCAATTAAAAAGCCTTAACAACTCTGAATAAAGTGCAATAGACAGGCAAGAAGTACTCCCTTTGTGAAGTTTATGGTTTCAAATAATTGTTGAAACTACAACAGATATTACCTTATTGTTGACACTGAGAGACAGAAGTTCTTTGTATTTTCAAATTGTTCTTATATAGGGATGGGAATTGTGAACCAGTTCTTTCTGAGAACCGGTTCCCGGTACCTTGATTCCTTGGAATTGTTTGCCCGCCTGCTTAACAATTCTGCTTATCGATTCTGCCTTCATTGCACATGTGTGATGACGTCACACGCACGCTGCATTGTTTTGGTCAGAACGTAGCCAACATGGCGTTGAGGCTGAAACGGTCCAAAAAGATGACACCATGTCCACTTGTAACACTTGCAAAGCTTCAATTTCTTCAAAAGGGTGGAATCCCTCCAATATGTTCAAACATTTGTCCACAGCATGTGATTCATTTACAGGAATGTCACGTATTTGATGCACTACTTAGTGACGCTTGTGAATCTAGCAGACAGAGTGAACGTCAGGCCGGTTCCGGTGCGGGCAACAAACGTCCTGCCCCCTCACATAAAAGTTTCTGAAGGTAGGGGAAAGGAAATGAGGTGCACAACAAAGGGAGACAAGTCGAGCCGGTTCCACCCAGTGGAAATGCGGCAACAGAGGAAGTAGAAAAGTGTCTTAAGTTTCATTTTCACTGTACCCCCCGGCATCATCTGTTATTATTATTTCTACGTGCTGTATATGTTATATTTTCTGTGCAGAGATGGAAATATAAAAGACAGTTAATGCAAACACACCCGTTTGTACTCTTGTATTCCTTCACCCAATGAGAATCGATAAGCAATCAGATCAATAAGTAAAATCGACAATGGAATTGGAATCGTTAAATTCTCATCGATTCCCATCCCTAGTTCCTATAATTGTTTGACACATTAATGTTTTTGATCGTCTGATTTTTATTTTTTTATTTTTTTTTTAAGACGTTATTTTTCAGTTTTCAAATACAGTATGTATCTACATCAGCATAGGACATAGGAACTAGTCCAAGGCAGAACACACACAAACATCAAACCCAGACAGGCTCAGAGAGAAGGAAAAATAAATGAACAAAAGAAAAGAAAAAGAAAAGAAAAGGGCGCACACAGACTGATTTTTATCATGAAAAAAGAAGGAAATTTAAATAAAGATTTCAGTCTGATGCATAATGGTTGCGTTAATAGTCTGTTTTTTGTGAACATTTTTATGATTCCAAGGGTCACTGCAAAGATGAGGACAAAAAGGAAAAAAGAGAAGGAATGAAGAGGTTCAAGTTAAAGTGAAATCTCTATGCTTTTTATCTATTCTGTATCTGTGCTTTTCCAGTGGTAGCATGGAAAGTATCTCCGTCACCCATTGTAGTAAAGATGGTGCTTTATCTGATTTCCAGTTGAAGAGGTTAAGTCTACAGTCAATTAGAGATGCAAATACTGCAGTGTTTGCTTGCAATTTATTTATTTTACAGATGGGGTGGAGTATGCCAAATATCGCTGTGTAAAAATTGGGAGTTACGGTCTGTTCGCAAATATGTGGGGGTACAATAAATATGTTTTCCTAGTAATTGTTAAAAGAGGGGCACATCCAGAACATGCGTCCTATTGATGCGGGGTGATGATTACATCTCGGACATCCAGGGTTAGTGTTCAGAGAGATTTTCGCTAATCGTCTGATTTTTTTGAGCAAACATTGACAGATCGTTCAATTTGTCTGGTGCAACATTCAGCTGGAATCAATAGCCTACATATTAAAGTGTTACTGCATTTAAAATTCTTGGGAAAACTGCTTAAGAAGATATTTGACTGTCAAATAATGCATAAAAACCAATAATCATGGCTGAATTTAATTGAAAAAAAAATGCATGTGAGCTAGAAAAATGTCCAAATACTAGTCTCTGAAATGTAAATATAACATTTGGGAGATAAAGTGATTGATACATGAAGTGATATTGTATTTATTTATATTTCTTATATTTCACTGTGTTTCATTTTCAGGTTTGATCCATGTTTTTTTTTTTTTTTTTTTTCCCACCACACAGAAAAACAAACTTGCGGAGTAAATTTAGTGATAACACACCAAAATTGCTCTCCTCTGAGTGGATGGAACTCAGCTGATTCCTCTCTGTGGTAGTCCGCCTCTCTTCTGACTGCAGGACACCATTGATGTTACTGTTACATCCTGAAGAAATACACACAAACACCTTTAGTATCAAATGTTGTGATGGCCACAAAGTTGAAACAACCACATGGTGCCTCAATTACACACAGTGAGATATCTGAACAGGACTGTGGGTAATCATAGCCACACTTTGGAGGTGTCAAATAATTTAATTTGCAATGCAAATGCACAAAAATGTATTTGTAAACATGCAGCAGAAAACAAATGCAAAAATAGCAAATGAAATAATTTGCATTAAAAAGGACAAGGATAGCATGCACAGATAAGAAGAAAGAATTCAGCCGACAGACACAAAAGGCAAAAGAGAGGAAGTGGTAACAATAATAATGATAAAGCTGTTCTTTACGGATTTCTCATCTGCAAAAATGGTAGAAAGAGGCCAAATATACTTAAATAAAAACCAATTTGTCCTGTGTTAAGCAAAAAAAAAAAAAAAAAAAAAAAAAAGAGCTAATAGGAAAAGAAATGTTGCTTGGCGTGATTTCTTACAAGTAGCATAAAAATGTGGCACTCAAATATTAATTTAACATTCTAAAACTGAGAAGTAGTGTGGTTGTCTCACTCTTAAAATAAGGAAAACGATCTGTTTCCTCTACTGGGATATTACTATTTTAGCTGGTTTCTGGTTAAATCAAGCTCAGTATTAGCCGAACCAAATTGGATATATTTTCTTCAAATTAGACTGATTTTCTAAAGAAAAACATCCTTGATAATGTTACTTTTCTTATTGGAAAAAGAACAAGGCTCATTTGACAGAAACCAGCCATTTTTAAAATTAATTTCAAGATGTGCCTTCATCATCATCATCACACATTTATCCATATAGCTGTGGTAGAGTTTATTATATAGTTACATCACTGGTATTGGTTTCTATTATTGGTACTAACAACTGCAGTAGTAGGATATCCACTGATAATACTTGTATTTGGAGTAGTAGTATTAACAGTTATGGATATTTGTTGTAGTTATTGGTAATTATACTAATTAGTGATCTCCCGATCTGGATTTTTTTGCTTCTGATCCAATTGTTTTTAGGATTAGTTTTGCCGAAACCGATCTGATACCAACTTTTTACAATCACATTTTTGAGTTAAATTTGGAGTCATTATTTATAAGTTATTATGCTATTATTTTATTTGAGATCACAATTGAGCTGAATGTGGAACCTGAACTAAAATAAGAATGACACCTTTGACTTTTAATAACTTTAGTATAATTTTTGCACTTTCCAAATTCATACTTGGGCCAAATTAGAACCTTTGGCTGGCCAGTTTTGGCCCATGGGCCGTATGTTTACCACTGCTGTAGCACGTCTATGGACAGGTTCATCCAGGTATTATATGGGGATGCGTTCTGTGCTGTGTTAGTGATGCATGGCTCCTACTTGTGGGGCGGGTTGGGGTGGGTCAAAGAATGTCAGTTTATTTGCAGAAGAATGTCAGTTTATTTGCAGGCCAGGTTGGGTCGGGTCAAATAATTCCACAAAAGCCCTGCAGATTAAAAAAAACCCTGACTAGCGCATCACTACCGTATGTAGACCTACCTCAGAATGAGTACAAGCAGAGTGAAAGTGAAATTTACAGATGTTTTACTAATTCCTCTAAGCATCCTGCTGATTTGCCACTTATTTTCATTTTCCCTGCCTTTGGAAACTTTCATTTGAGGGGGCAGGACGCTTGTTTACCCCTCCCCGAACCCGGGTCAGCCCGATCTCGTGGCTAAATCCAATCCATCTGATCTTCTAAAACACAGGTGTCAAACATGTGGCCCGGGGGCCAAATCTGGCCCGCCAAAGGGTCCAGTACGGCCCTTGGGATGAATTTGTGAAATGCAAAAATTACACAAAAGATATTAACAATCCTTTTAGTTCAGGTTCCACACTCAGACCAACTGAATCTCTAGTGGGCAGGACCAGTAAAATACTATCATAATAACATATAAATAATGACAACTCCAAATTTTTCTCTTTGTAAATGTAAATATTTTCATCTATTTACACGAAAACAAAGTATAATTTCGCAAAAAATATGAAGAACCTGAACAAATATGAACAACCTGAAATGTCTTAAGGGAAGTAAGTACAATTTTAACAAGATTCTGTCTGTTACTAAATGTTTTGTGTATTTGTTGATCCACTGTGATCTGTAAGTTATAATGTACATATGTAAATGATAAACTGAGGCAGAATAATGTTAAAATTACACTTATTTTTTTCAGTTTGCTCATGTTATTCACATCGTTTAAAAGGATAGTTTGTAGATGTAAACCTTTTCATAAGGTAAATTTACTTTTTTCGCTCTGAAACACAGAGAAAAGTTTGGAATTGACATTATTTATATATTATTATGTTATATTGTTATATGTGATATATTATTTTACTGGTTCGGCCCACTTTAGATCAAATTTAGCTGGATGTGGCCCCTGAACTAAAATGAGTTTGACACCCCTCTTCCAAAAAATGCCAGATCGGCAGCCAATACCGATCTTTAGATTGGATCGGGACATCCCTAATACGAGGGCTGTTCAATAAGTTCATGGCCTCACCCAGAAATACTGGTTGTTATAATACAGGATGTTACATTCTTTTGTGATGGGATAGTGATGCTTGAACATCGATGGACCAAGTGCATTGCTGTAAATGGAGATTATGTTGAAAAATAAAATATAAATTATCAGTCTGTGTTGTTCTGTTCTGGGTGAGGCCATGAACTTATTGAACGGCCCTCGTACTAACACCAGCTGTTTTAGTTGTAGTTCAGTTTGCTGTGCATCCATGTGTCTCCCCCTATATCTCCAGCTCTAAATGTAAAGTGTCATGAGATAACTTATGTTATGATGTGACGCTATATAAATACATTTGATTTAATTTAATTTAGTGAGAATAACAACTCGATAAAAGAACATCTGGAAGTGTCAAAAATGTGCATCTGTCCTATCTGAAGTTTCTAATAAGTGCTCTTTCAGCCCTGAACTGTGTCATAAAAACAGGTCAGTCGGTTTTGTCCTTGAGTTTTGCCGACTATGTCAGTGTGTGTATGTACTGTATATTTCTGTGAGTGAACATTAACTTTATTTGTCTTTGCATGCTGCGGCGCAAGTCCTTCACTTTCTAACCCAGTTGTGTCTGAGTGATTTATTCAGTGACAAGTACAGTCCCTGTGAAGATGGGCTATTAATGATATGGTACGTCAGTCACAGAAGAGTTAAGAAAGGAGAGAAGAGGAAGGGAATGGGGGAGTAAAAGGGATGAGATGAATAAGAAAGGAAAAAGGGGAAGACAAATATTTAGTGAGGAGTAGTGGACTAGTGAGGTTCATTCCTTACACTGACTTGATTAGCACTCCGGTCGCTCCCTCTGTCATCCCGCTTTAACGTCTCCAGCTCGAGTCAATTAGAAAAATGAGAGGAAACGTCAATGAGAAACACTAATGCAATCAGACGTACCAAGACTCACCCTCCATCTTTCTCACATACACATTCACACTTGATTTTTTTTTTGCACATAAACACAAACCGCATCAGCAGTATCAGCAGCAGAATGAACAAGGCCTAATTTTAACCGAACGTTTCAGTCGAGCATTGGAGATGTTAGACAAAGTGAAGTCAAAAAGTTGAATATACGGCTACACTTCCCAGAATAGCAACCAAAATAATAGGCTATTAGGATTTGTCCTTGTTGCCGTTGTGCTGTGTGGAAAGTCACTTATTAAAGCAATCAAAGCCGCATCCACAGCTCAAAGCGTATGCTCTCAAAGAAAACCTTTTAAACCCATTTGAATAGAAACACTGTTTAGGATGACACACTGACACCCTTTTTAGAATGATTAAAGCAGATTTTCTTTCATCATTGAATGTAGTGGTAACATGACAACACTGCTGACAGGTGTATGATGTGAGATGACATCTTAAGGAAGGATTTAGGTTACTATGGGACTGATATGGTAACTGTATTATTGAACAGATTCATCGTATTAAGATAGAATGCAGCACTGACAGCCACATATCTGCATGAATACACTGGGTGAAGGAGTGTTTGTACATGTGATATTTCTAATATATTACACAACATATGTGAGGCTGTTAACATGTTTCACCACATGTTTGTATTTGTATTATGTTTTTTTGTGTTAAATATATTAATGTGTTTCTGGCTGCTCACCAAGAAGAGATGACACTTATTTGTTCTGGTTGAATACAGAAAATACAACACACAGAAACACATGATATCTACTATATACACATGGATGGATGGATGGATGGATGGATGGATGGATGGATGGACAGACAAGATATGGATGGATGGATGGATGGATGGATGGATGGATGGATGGATGCATGGACGGACAAGATATGAATGGATGGATGGATGGATGGATGGATGGATGGATGGATGGATGGATGGATGGATGGACAAGATATGACTGCATCGATGGATGGATGGATGGATGGACAAGATATGAATGGATGGATGGATGGACAGAAAAATATGAATGGATGGATGGATTGATAGACAAGATATGAATGGATGGATGGACAAGATATGAATGGATGGATGGATGGATGGATGGATGGATGGATGGACGGACAAGATATGAATGGATGGATGGATGGATGGATGGATGGATGGATGGATGGATGGATGGATGGATGGATGGATGGACAAGATATGACTACATCGATGGATGGATGGATGGATAGACAAGATATGAATGGATGGATGGATGGATGGACAAGATATGAATGGATGGATGGATGGATGGATGGATGGATGGATGGATGGATGGATGGATGGATGGACAAGATATGAATGGATGGATGGATGGATGGATGGATGGACAAGATATGACTGCATCGATGGATGGATGGATGGATGGATGGACGAACAAGATATGAATGGATGGATGGATGGATGGACAGAAAGATATGAATGGATGGATGGATGGATGGATGGATGGATTGATAGACAAGATATGAATGGATGGATGGACAAGATATGAATGGATGGATGGATGGATGATAGATGGATGAACGGACAAGATATGAATGGATGGATGGATGGATGGATGGATGGATGGATGGATGGATGGACAAGATATGACTACATCGATGGATGGATGGATGGATGGACAAGATATGAATGGATGGATGGATGGATGGATAAAACTTAATGCCCTGTCTTCACTAATACAATTTTTTTTTTTTAATTAAACATGTTTGTCTGTGTTTGGTCCTTTCGTCCACACAGATGCAGTGATTTATGTCACAAAAATGGATTTTTTTGGTTTTTTTCCTTAAAAACTGAAGTTAGTGTTCATGTAAATACCCAGATAGACAAATATTGGTATTAGCGTGGACATAAGACAACTCTATAGGACTCACTGTAAACATTGTGGGGGCATAGACACAGGTTCAACTGTTGATGTTGCATGACTTGACTCTGTTCTGATCTATTTGAAGCACAGCTCAAAAACAAACCTGTAACTTCCACTTATCACCAATAGGGGTCACCACAGAAAACAAAAGAAAAATCTTCACCATCGCTACTTTGATAACACTGGGGAACACTTTGAAAAAAAAAAATCTGTTGAGTTAGATTTTTATGCTGATTTAAACTAAAACTGGCATGCTGATTCCAAAATTGCAGTCAGTTTTTTTCTACCCGTCACGTTTTTCCTCCACAGCTTACCCTCCAGATAAGCAAAATTCCACTGATTAGCTGTAGTAAGACTTGCCAGCTGATTACGATTGGACTCATCTACAGCTACGTGGTAACTTGTTTGTTCAGTCACAATTGAGACAATGCAGTTAGAGGTGTGTGCAGCTCCCAATAGGTCAGTACTATCAATATCTGCAAACAGAAAGCTAGCATAGTAGGAATTAAGAGGATTTGTGCTGACTTTTCTCTTAACCTTGTAACCATGGGCATACCGTTGTAAGTTGTATTTCGTTTTATGCTGTTTTTTTAGTTTTCAAAGCTTGTAACTATTCCATCTTCGTGTTTTATTTACATAGGTATATATTTCCTTCGTTCCAGATCATGTTTGCTCCTGCTACTTCTCGTCGTAAATGCCTAAACAACCCTGACTCCTTTTGCTATATTTATGGTAATTTCACCATTCCAAGTCAGAGGGCAAACATCAGTGCATTTGTCAAACAAGCATATTTTGCATATTTTATCGTAAAACTTGGTGATCAAGACAAGCCATGGGCCCCTCACAAAGTGTACAAGCAGTTGGCATTTGGTATCCCCATGGTTTGGCGAGAGCAAAAAGATTGCACAGACTGTTACTTTTGTTTAGTGAAAACATCAGGATTTAACAAGAAAAATAAAAGTAAAATAGAATATCCTAATCTACCGTCAGCTATAAGACCAATGCCTCATTCAGCTGAAATTCCATTGCCAGTTTTCGAACAACTACCTCCTCTAGAAGATCTGAGTGATGTTGAAGAACGCAGTGACAGCAATGATGCAAATTTTGAAATTCACGAGGATTCAGTTCGTAAAGGATTTGATATTTCATTGTATGTCAATATTTGAAAATTTTGATAAAACAAGCACATATCTGTTACAGTATTTTTCATATTTTTTAAGAAAACGGGGATCCTATAGTTCAAAAACTTGACGTGATAGAGAAAAACTGAGATCAGTTTTGGATTCCGCACCCAAAAAATTAGTTAAAAACTGTCAGACCTAACTCAGCAAAAATTGTGTTCCCCAGTGTAATGAATACTTCAGTATGAAAACTACAAATAAAGAAAGATTGAAGACATTATCATCCTTCAATAATCATGAAACTATATTTTCAATGCAGTCGCTGGAATAGTTGACAAGTATTCGCTCTATTTTCGCTGCAGGTGAACATGGAGGAGGAACATGTTGGACCTGCCAGTGTGTTTGCCTGTTACTGCGGTGTTTGGAACGTGATTTATCCGGATGCTCAGGTGTGGGTGTTTCCTGCTGCTGAAAACACCCTCAGGGAACGGGGAGTCTGACGGAGCAATGATTCAACAAGGTCCAGACGAAGCACAACAAATTCCTTCTTTCTGTTTTGACCAACACACTGAGCCTCAGTAACATCAGGCTCAAGGACACTTTTATCCTCGAACTTTCTGTACAATTCCAACAAAAGTCTCCTGGGTTTTTCTACTTGTGTTTCTTTTTGTCTACCAAACACGAAGAGAAAGCAAATAAAGATCAGAGGAAAAGAAGAAAGCAGGCGATGTCAGCATGATGGTAAATGATTGAAGAACTTAAAGTTGAGTTGCGGTCAGAGTGAAAAATAAATAAATAAATAAAAAGACCTCAAATGGCTTTTTCTCATCAACTACTTCTTGTACTTGAAGGAAAACATCATGAGGTCAAATAAGGATGTGGTGTACTGAAGGAAAGACATTCATGGTGTTAAAAGAGAATAAACTACACAGACGCAGGCTTATAAATGTGGACAATCTGGTTTCATTATAAAGGTTGAAAATTAACCCTTTCATGTACTGTCCACTCCAGTGGACAGTTCTTCTCCAGCTGTTCCCTTGTATATTAATGGGTTTTGTTGTTTTAGTTCCATATCAGCCAACACAGTGGACGCTTATGCACCATCCCATACACTGTCATTCAGATCATTACTGTAACTTTACTGTTCTTGATAAACCTGATCTGCACTAACATGTTTAAGTGTAAATCAATTGTTATTTGTTAGACAAGAAAGTTTTTTTTTTTGCATATTATCTCCATGAAGTGAGTAATTACTAGCATTAGAATATGTTCAAATGTGAGAAGACATCAGATTAGCAGCATTAAAAATGTTTTTATTTCATTGTTTTCATATCACTTTCTGATATTGGGTTTTAAACACATGTTTCTTTACTTCAAAAATTAAATGCATGGATATTTTTGTAACTCCATAGGAAAAAAAAAACTCGATCGCAATGTTTTTTTCATGGCTAAACACTGAAGAAAAAAATCTTGACTACGGTTCTCATAATTCATGCATGAAAGGGTTAAAGACTGAAAAAAATGACATAAAACCTGAAAATAGTTTCAAGTGATAAAAGTAAAACTGAACTAAACTCATGCTCACTCTCAAACCTCCTGTCAAATTAGTGTGACTTTACTAAAAATAATTGCTAAAACTTAGAAAATCTGACATTATACATAAGACTGTTCTTAAATTTTAGGGTTGGATTAAAAGTAGTTGTGGGCTAAATTAACCCTTTGCCTACTTTTTTTTTTCCTGTTTTTTTTTTTTTAATATTATTTTCTCTCCTGTTTTACTATCACATTGGTGTTAGATCGATGAACCCTGTATTGTACTGACTGTGTTTCACGACCAAAAATAAAAAAACAAACAAACAAACCCTGTAAAGCCTGAACCATCATTGACAGAAAATTCCAGTTCTTTGAAACTGGAGCATTTATTGGTCCTTCTGAACAACCCCCATTTTTTTTTTCTCCAGATATCAATGTCCATTTATGAGTTTCAATTTTGTATCATATTTGAAACATCAGGTCTCAATGCTCAAATACTATTATTTTTGAACTAACAAAAACATAATATAACATAAACATGCCTAACAAGTTGGTAATTTTTTTTCATAATTGTCACAGTTCTGCCTCCTTCCTCATTAATGACAGTCTTGTAGTGTCACTGGAAAGGCCTCTGGTGAACAAATTCCTCCCCCCCGGTGGATTATCTGTGTATTGCATGTATCTAATCGTATACATCAGGTTTTTCAAGAAAAGAAATATCACACTGACCATGTAGAGAGCTTCAGAACTCATGTATCAAATATGATATGTTTGGTGTTATAGGGTTAATATCATTAACATTTTAACCCATGAACATTCTTCTTCCCACTCTTCCTCGACTGTATTCCTTTTCTCGCTTGACAGATGATTCCGTTTTTTTATTTACATGTTTGTCACTGAAGTTAAATTAATTAATGATACTCCTGAAGGCAATTCAACAATAGTAGACATGAGGAAATTACTAATGCAAACTGAGCATGAGTTAACTTCACTGAGATCATTTGAAAACAACAGCAACAGCAATATTTATTTTGCCTGTGGGTTTAAAACATTGAAAGGTCACAACATACTTAGAAGTAGTACACGGTTGGAATGAAATATATTTATCTATAAAATATATTTACCTCTTCTCATAAGATGATTATGATACTGTGATTTATTGTCGACAGATAAAGTGGAACTGAGACTCAGTATGTAATCGTTGTACCTGGTCATAGGTGATTACTGATGTGTAGAAGCAGGAAAAAATAGAGGAATGTATTTGAAAAGAAAACGATTCCAACTTTATGAGCAACAGTATATATTAGCAAGTTATGGTAAAAGATTTTTAAAAAATGCTTAATGATCTGCATCCATTATCAGTCATGTTGAATTTTTCAAATAATAGTGTTATTTTCATTTGAGATAAACGAAGAAGCACTGAAACACCTGGAAATCAACGTATCATGTCTGTTTTGGGGGAAGCATTGGATTAGATTAGATTAGATTAGATTAGATTGCATTACATTATATTACATTACATTACTTTAGATTAGATTACATTATATTAGATCGGATTATATTACTTTACATTGATTACTTTAGATTAGATTACATTACATTCATTACTTTAGATTAAATTACATTCATTACTTTAGATTAGATTAAATTACATTACTTTAGATTAAATTAGATTACATTACATTAGATTGGATTGGATTACATTACATTCATTACTTTAGATTAGATTACATTGCATTCATTACTTTAGATTAGATTCAATTACATTACTTTAGATTAGATTACATTAGATCAGATTAGATTACATTACATTGATTACTTTAGATCAGATTACATTACATTGATTACTTTAGATTAGATTAAATTACACTATTTAAGATTACATTACATTACACTAATTACTTTAGATTAGATTACATTCCATTCAATATTTTAGATTAGATTAAATTACATTACATTGCATTGGATTACATTATATTACATTAATTACTTTACATTGGATTAGATTACATTGCCTTTGATTATATTACATTAATTACTTTAGATTACATTACATTAGATGAGATTGGATTACATTACGTTACACTAATTACTTTAGATTGGATTACATTCCATTCAATATTTTAGATTAGATTAAATTACATTACACTGCACTGGATTACATTACATTAATTACTTTACATTGTATTAGATTACATTAGATGACACTGCATTTGATTATATTACACTAATTACTTTTGATTTGATTTGTTAAATTACATTAATTACTTTAGATTACATTACATTAGATGGGATTACATTACATTACATTAGACTTTATTGATCCCAAAATGGGGAAATTCAATGCTCATTAATAGTAATAAAATCATACAGACTATATACATATTTACAACAGAGTGGTATTACAAGATGTCAGATGTCAGTATTAGAAGGTTGGAGAACTGGCTCATGAACACAGTGTTGCTGGTTCAATTCCTCAAACTGGCAAAAATTGTTGGCTGATGTGTACTTAAGCAAGGCACCTAACCCCCCTCCCCTTTGTTCCCCAGGCATCCATCATAGTGTGGTGTGTTCCTGCACATTCAGCTAGTGATGGGTTAAATGTCAGTTTCATTATGTGTTCCAGGTAAAATACAGAGTCTTCATGCTTAGATACGTACTGGTCGCTAGGGAACCTTCATAAGCAAAAAATTACAAATAAAAAAAGTAGTGGTGGGCAGTGATTAAAAATTTTAATCATGATTAATAGCATTGATTTCTTTCATAGTTGTTGGGGGGGGGGGGGGCATCAACAGCGTGGATTGCCTTTCAGTGATATTTCAGACTTAAGTACTCCGGTGATAAAAATAACTGCATGTCAGTGCTTCCAAAGACCTGTGTCCTTCTCAACCCCACCATCTGAAGACATTTAAAATGAAAATGTCCATGTTAAAACCACTACTTTTACACATGTTTATGTCCCACCAGTGTATTTACAGTTGTGAGTGACTGACAGGAGTCTTAAGCCCACTAATCAGTACTAATACTAATAAGTCCAATAATATGTGATGTTCAGTTGTTCAAAGCAAGCAAAAGGGGCCCTGAAGTGGTCAGAACAAGTTGCACTAATGTATTTTTTGTCCTTGCGGTGTTCCCGTAGTCAGTTCGGACATAAGAACGAACTAACAGACACGTTTCTTTCACTCTGTTTGTATGTTTGCCCCAGAAACGTTTGCCTGTGAGTATTTTATGTTCAGTTGTTGTAAGAATGAAGAGTATATAATATCTCTGATGTGAACCTTTGTTGCTGGATAAAAAGACGTAAATTCTAAATTAAGCTGTAAATGCTAATCGTTAGCGTGTCTATGGATTTTCCCATTCAAGTTAGCATCGAGATAAAATGACTGCTAATACAACATTCACATCATAAATGAGTAAAGGTTAGTTCAAAGGCTGGCATGTTATACCTAAACACAACCAATGTATTTACATAAACTTAGCATGAGCCTGCATTAAGAATTAGCAACCCATCTGCGACTGCTAGCATAAACGAATTAGCTTAAACATGTTAATAACACACTGTAATAAACACATCCAAAATAACGTCATAAACATGTTTCTAACGGCACGTTTACATGTGAAATTATTTAGCAAACAACAGAATGATTGATACATACAGGCGTTGAACTGCAGGAGTCACACAAAGTTTGATTCATCATTTCTTGTAAAGTTCGCTCTTTTCTCCTCTCAGCCACGCAGCACCCGCGCGTGGACCGGCAAAATAAAAGCATGAGTTTCAAAATAAGAGTCCGTATGTATAAATCAACTCAGACTTGCTTGAAAGGCAGAACAATAATAAAACGGCATTAACGTGAGATTAAAAAAAAAAAAAAAAAAAAAAAAAACTAGACTAGAAGCACTCGGAGAGCGCAGACCTCCGCCAAGGCTGATCAGTGGCGCCCCCCGTGGGCCCCCCCACCCCCGATCACCACCAAAATTTAATCATTTCTTCCTTATCCCATTTCCAACAAACCCTGAAAATTTCATCCAAATCTGTCCATAACTTTTTGAGTTATGTTGCACACTAACGGACAGACAGACAAACAAACAAACAAACAAACCCTAGCAAAAACATAACCTCCTTGGCGGAGGTAAAAAAGCACTCGGAGAGCGCAGACCTCCGCCAAGCGCAAAAATTCCCCACATAATCGGTGATACAAATCCTACATTTATTTTTACCTCCGCCAAGGAGGTTATGTTTTTGCCAGGGTTTGTTTGTTTGTCTGTCTGTCTGTCTGTCCGTTAGTGTGCAACATAACTCAAAAAGTTATGGACAGATTTGGATGAAATTTTCAGGGTTTGTTGGAAATGGGATAAGGAAGAAATGATTAAATTTTGGTGGTGATCGGGGGTGGGGGGGCCCACGGGGGGGCCCATTTCCAACAAACCCTGAAAATTTCATCAAAATCTGTCCATAACTTTTTGAGTTATGTTGCACACTAACGGACAGACAAACAGACAGACAAACAAACAAACAAACAAACCCTGGCAAAAACATAACCTCCTTGGCGTGGGGGGGGCCACTGATCAGCCTTGGCGGAGGTCTGCGCTCTCCGAGTGCTTCTAGTTTAAAATAAAATCCGCCTTCTGGATCAGATCCGGATCAGCCTTTGAAATGTGATAGAGGACCCCATTGTCAATTCCTGAGTTAAATTTCATGAGTTTTGGTCAATAATTAAGCGAGATATTGGGAAATGAAAATTTTGGCCCCATTTACCACAATGTTAACGAAAATTTCAAAGTGATCCAGAATCCAGGATTTCTTCCAGATAACCCCCAAAAGTTAATCATTTCTTCCTTATCCCATTTCCAACAAACCCTGAAAATTTCATCAAAATCTGTCCATAACTTTTTGACTTATGTTGCACACTAACGGACAAACAAACAGACAGACAAACAAACCCTGGCAAAAACATAACCTCTTTGGCGGAGGTAAAAATTGTCGGCGTTATTTAATGAATGCGTTAATGCAGTAATAACGCGTTAACTTGCCCAGCCCTAAAAAAAAAGACCATTCAGAGTAAAGGAGCCTCATGATTCCATCTCTCTACTGCTCTTCAAAATAGTATCATCATCTTGAAAAAAATCACTCTCATGAAGCTGTGACTAATTGAATCACCAGAACAGGGTCTGCAGAGTCCAGCCTCATCTGGACAGGAACAGAAGGACCAGGAAGTCATCATGATCCATCTGCAGATGTACCCAAAACATGAGCCGGGTAAAGGATAAAGCAGAAGGACCCGTGGACATCGACAGGCTCTTACAGGAAATAGAATTAATTCACATAGTTGTAATCCACCAGTTCGCTGCTTAGAGGATTACAACTGACCTGAGAGCAGAGCAGAACCCCCCCCCGGTGTCACCTGAGAGTGTCATTTTAGTAGTATCATTATTCCGCTACAGAGCTGATTGAACTTGAAGCTTTAAACTCTGCATCCGTCCTCTTGTACGTTTAGGCAGAAAGAAATGAAGACAAAAGTGGATTCAGAGCACACCTGCACTCTGCACAATACCTTTGGAGAGGTGACCTACAATGAAACCGAATCAGTGCGGTATTTTTGAAAAATGTGGCAGCCTCTTCTGGAATAGAACAGGACTCCAGTATTTTTCATTTTATTTTTATTTATTTATTTTTTCCGAACAGTTTGGTCTCTTCACAGCTCCTAACTGCCGCAGCTGTCTGATCTCTAAGCACACAGTAACAGACTGCTTCACAGTCATCCAAACAGTAACACACAGGATGAGTGGCAAATAGAACACTCTCCTGTGAGCCCGTGAGCCGCCGCTTCAGAGGAGTTTAGCACATTTCCTTTTTTTTTTTTTTTTTTTTGCCCAATCCTTTTATATATGAACTTATTCAGGGTTTTGACGTAAATGGTGCGAGCATTACAAGAACTGACTGGAAATGATGGCAGGGATGACATGCCCTGAGTAAAAAAAAAAAGAAAAAAAAAAGAACTCAAATTCTAAAGTTAATGTAAGATTCTTTTACCCTAAAGTGCTCTCCACCACACACTGACACTGGAAACTTTATTCATATTAGAAACAGATCTTAATATGTGATTCGCTAAACTTAAAATATATCTCAGGGAGTAGGTGTTATTTCTTCTTACTTACATTCTTAACCAACTGTGTTCTAGTCTTCTGCTATTTAGATATAATATACAGCACCATGCAACAGTATCAGTCCACCTCTAGCTTTCTTGGTCTTACAGGGTTGAAATGACCATACATATTCATTTCTCATTCTTTTTTTTTTTTTTTTTTTTTCAGATACAGCAATGAGACACAGGAAATATGTGCACAGCCTTGTAAGACATACACAAAAAATACTCAACTAAATGGGTTCTAAAGGTTAACATCACTATTTAGTGCAGTGTTTTTCAACCCTGGGGTCGGGACCCCACGTTGGGGCGCATGGAATTCATATGGAGTTGCCTGAAATTTCTAGTAAATGATTAACCCTTTCATGCATGAATTATGAGAACCTTAGTCAAGATTTTTTTTTTTTTCTGGAGTGTTTTTATACCTCCTTAGGCAAAAAAAAAAAATTGCGATTGAGTTTTTTTTTCATGGGGTTACAAAAATGTCCATGCATTTAATTTTTTAAGTAAAGAAACATGTATTTAAAACCCAATATCAGAAAGTAAAATGAAAACAATGAAATAAAAACATTTTTAAGGCTGCTAATTGGATGTTTTCTCACATTTTAACATACTCTAATGGTAGTTATTACCTCATGTAATATGCAAAAAAACAACTCTTTTTGTCTGACAAATAACTGATTTACACTTAAACATGTTACTGCAGATCAGGTTTATCAAGAACAGCAAAGTTATAGTAATGGTATGAATTGCAGTGTATTATGGGATGTTGCATAAGTGTCCACTGTGTTGGCCAATATAGAACTAAAACAACAAAAGCTATAAATATACAAGAGAACAGCTGGAGAAGAACTGTCCACTGTAGTGACCACAATGCATGAAAGGGTAAAAAAAAAATGTAAATAAATTACTAATAAAAATATTAAATGATTCACTCTATATTTCATTATAATTAAAACACCACACATTTTTCCAAATAAAAATCAAGTTCAAACAAAATGCAGGATGTAATATCTGAGAGGACCAAATAGAGAATGGAAAGATTTCTTCACCCACCCGGTCCCACTAAGACATCACCAACAGAAAAATGTCTCCATTTTGAATGTCTGGGGTCGCCAGAAATTTGTGATGTTAAAATGGGGTCATGAGCCAAAAAAGGTTGGGAACCACTGATTTAGTGTGACCCCTGGACCCCGTAACAAGAAACAGCGCAAACTGTAGCCCCTTTTACACAGCACTTATGTTGCGGGAATATTTCACCTTTATTCCGGAACAACGTCTGTGTAAATGAAATGGTGGGATCATTTGGTCTCATCTTTATCGCAGCTCTGTAACGCCTCTGGAGGTAGAAACAGAGCTGTGATAAAGGTGGAATCAGGATTGCAGAACGCTATGTAAAAGGAACACCTCTCGTTCGATGACGTATTGTGTGTGCAACCCCCATGCCGGAGGGATTTAAAAATGTGCGTGGGCCATGTACAGTAAACAAACATATCAACATGACCAGAAGGACGTTGAACTGGGTAGAGTAATGTCTGCCAACATCACCTTTTTTAATTCACCTGACTCTATTTGTGAAAAAAGGTCTTTCCATTGCAGTTTTGCATGATATACCATTTGCGCTACGCCCGAAAAACCACCTCTTGTCAGCGCAAAAACTTTTAATCGCAAATGAGACTATTGGCAAGATTGTTGTTTTTCCATTAGGTAAATTTTATGCGCAAGTTATATTTACGGAATTTGAGGGTCAATGGAAAAGTGACTAGCGACCGAAAACACCGATTTTGTGAGAACGAAAGGCATATCCGATACAGATACAACTGAAACTGTCTTCGTATGGACAGGGCCTAAATCATTATACGCCACTTGAATGTGTGTAATTCTTGGAATGAGCCATACATATAAAGTAAATAACAAACACAGTATTCACATTTATAACTCAATCTCACATAAACATAAGAAGTATTTGAGCTGTGATATATGTGAGGCCTGCAGGTTCTGGTTCATGGTTTTGGTTCTGGTTCTTCAGCTGCTGTTTGTCTGACAGACTCTTGCCAATCTCTGCCTCCTGTTCTTTGTTAAACAAAAAGACGAGCGATTAGTCACAGATGTTCCCGTCAGTCTGTGCTGTGCCTCCTTCTAACATTTACAATAGCAGGGCTCCGAGCTCAAAATCCATGTGTGAGAGAATACTCAGCTGGAAAAATCTAAAATAAGGGCTTGTAAATGAGTTTCTTTAAAAGTGATGCTGAACAATCCACCTGTTACAGGCTGCAGTGGAGGGTGTGAAGTGAGGATAGAATTGGCCAGTAAGGCTGTTAATGAGCCTCTCTGGAAATCTGGGACCTGAGCAGTGTTAAAATCTACTTCTGTCTGCATTTTGGATTCTTTTTAGTGAAAATCTGGTGGTTAGTGTTGAAAAATTACAAAGTGACTGCTCGAATCTGGTAGTATTTTAATGATCTGAAGAAGCACTATACCTAAAACGCAGTGAAACTATCAAGACTGAAAGGATTTCAGTGATAGTCCTGATAACATTTAGCAACTTCAACAGTAATGTAGAACAATTAATTGAATGTAGGGCTGCACAATATTGGTAAAATCTGACATTGTGTTTTTTTTTTTTAACCCTGCGATATATATTGCGATATGAAATGGTAAATGGACTGAACTTATGTAGCGCATTTTCTAAACCTCCATGGTGCCCAAAGCGCTTTACAATTCCTCACATTCACCCATTCACACACACACTCATACACCAGCAGGTGACTACTGCCATGCAAGGTGCTGCCTGGCCCGACTGGGAGCAATTTAGGGTTCAGTGTCTTGCCCAAGGACACTTTGACATGTGGAGAGTCAGAGCCAGGATTCAAACTGCCAACCCCTTTGGTCACTGGACAACCCGCTCTACCAACTGAGCCACAGCCACCCAAAAAACTATATAATAGCTGTATGGTGCAGACATTAATTAGTTGTGTTACCTCTCATTAGTCGCTTTTCCATTGACCCTCAAATTCCGCAAATATAACTTGCGCATAAAAATTTACCTAATGGAAAAATGACAATTTCACCAAAACTCTCATTTTTGATTTAAAGTTTTTGTGCTGGCAAGAAGTGTTTTTGTCGGGTGTAGCGCAAATGGTGTATCACGCAAAACTGCAATGGAAAGACCTTCTTTTGCAACTAGAGTCAGGTGAATAAGAAAAACGGATGCTGATGGACGTTCCAACAAGCCTAAGAAGAAGAAACGTATGGCGGTATGTGTGGACACACCAGGCAACCCAATTATTTTTTAAATTTAGTACGAGATAGAGGGGTAATATATAATAATAATGAATATATCTGTAAATTAACACCATATTTACGTTCGTCACCATGTTTATGGAATAACTTCTTATGTCATCTTGTGATAATAAATAAACAAATCATCGCATTTGTGATTTAATGGAAAAAACGCCATTACGCACTTGTGTTTTTTCGACCTTTAGTAAATATCGATAAAATTTTGAGCAGATGTCCAGTGTAAAAGCGATTATTGTGCCAACGGGTTCAAGGCACTATTGACACAGAACACACGTTTCAGTATCATCTTTCTTGTCGCTAAATAATTCCAGATAACTGACGTTGCTTTTCTTTTTGGCACCAAGTCTTCGTTTTCAGTGATTTTCTCTTGTTTGCTGCTCTTTTTTTTTGTTGTTGTTACCAGTGACTCACTCCATGTGCAGGGGCGTGGTCTGCTTCGGCTAATTGACTAAGAACACTTGTGATTGGTGGATCGCTGTGCACAGTGTGTGTCAGGTACCCAGGCTGAAATTAGATGAGAACACGTCAAGTTAATTTGCGTCCTCCGTTGCAGGACTTGTGATGTGACTATTGCGAACACATCCATTACGATGACGATGCTAGTGCAGCTCTAATTGGATGTTAAGGTTCCTGAGTCACAAAAAACCCTGTAGTGGAGAATCAGTTCAGTGAACAACACAGAAACTGAATTCTATCCTTCTTAGCATCCCATAAAGACACAAGACATGTTGACAAATGAAAGTCCAATGCTACTTATAAAGAATCTCCATGTAATCAATTCTGTTCCTAAGTGGTCCTCTACATTTTCACAGGTTTCTTATTTCTTTGCCAGTTAAAGCGATAACAAATGTGTGACTGTCACAATTAAAACAGTGACTCTACAGTGTGTAAGATAAGTATAATCAGTAGAGCTCACATATTTATAAGAACAACAGGAAAACAGAGATGAACCATGACTAACAGGGCAGACAACACACATATTAACATTCATTAATGAATTAAGGTCATAATCCAGTTATTTAGACTAAGATATTGACAGACAGGAGGATATTTTCTTCTGCACAATTTGCATCTACACCTGGCTGCCTCTGACACGCTGAGGTCGTATATTTATGCAAACAAACATCTCCTGAGAGAGGTGTGACAGATTTTTATCAAATTGTGCGTATGTAACACTTCGAAGAGGACATGGACTGAATATTAAACGTGTGAGTGGTGTGGTATGTTTATCAGAGCAGGAGGACTCAGGCAGAGACGTCATTAATCACTGGACGTTAATAGACAAAATCCAAAGAGTAAAAACATTCATTTAAAGCAGGGATTCTCAACCTTTTTTGTTTTTTTGAAGAAACGCTCCCTTGCGTCATCGTGAGCCTCCTGTCTCCCCCCTGATCATTTTTTTTTTTTTTTGGGGGGGTGGTATTATGTCGTCCACCTCACCTCATCATTATCCCCCTTGTCATCCCCCTACATCTTTCCCCCCTTCCAAAACAAGGGGGGCATGTGTCAGCACAGTAAGTAAGTTACACTACGAACCTCAAAGCAGAAGACCAGGGGGGTGGGGGTGCAGGAGACGTACATTTGCCATTGATATAACATGCTGGTTGTAGGAAAGTGCCATTGTGAGGCATAACACTGACTAATGCCCCCCATTTGTGCCTCAGTGCCCCCCTCTCCGCTTTCTCCGTAAGTAACACTACGGTCCTCAAAGGAGAAAACTGGGGGGGTGGGGGTGCGGGACACATGCTTTCACCATTGAGATCACATGCTGGTTGTGGGAAAGTGCCGTTGTGAGGCGTAACACCAACTAACGCCACCCCTCTCAGCTTCCTCCTTCCAAACGCCCCCCAATGTGGTCTCAATGCCCCTGGTACTGCCCCCATTAAAAAACACTGATTTAGAGGCTTAAAGGTGTGGGAGACTTTCATGACCAATTTTTCAAAAAATCCATAAAACCTCAGTCATAGCCTCAGTATCACGAATCTGTAAGTCTTTCTGTCATTACTCACCTGAATTTCTTGGTGGTGAACAATTTCGAAGTGTCATCCACTATAAACAGTCCATTTGTTTACAAAACAGAGCAAGGAGGTAACTCGGGCATCTTTGGAATTTTTTCACGATGTGCATTGTGGGAAAGGGAGGTTCGCATCGCCACCTGCAGCGGAAGTACAACCGTATGATATTATATGGATGAAACAAACACTACGTGGAAACGGCTTAAATGCGGAAACGGTGGAGGAATATGCATAGAGGGAAGGGAGCTCCTGCTGTTTCTGTGTCGTGTCTGCCAGGCGGCTGCGCGAGCCTTCGTTTCCCACAATGCACGTCGCAACAAAATTTCGAAGATGCCCAAGTGACCTCCCGGCTCTGTTTGTAAACACATGGACTGTTTATAGTGGATGACACTTCAAAATTGTTCACCGTAATGCAAGAGATTCAGGTGAGTAATCACAGAAAGACTTACAGATTCATGATACTTAGGCTATTACAGGTTTTACAGATTTGATGAAAAATTGGTCACGAAAGTCTCCCGCACCTTTAATGCAAAACCTTCAAATCCAAACAGAAGCTGGATACAAACGTTGTTGGCTAATAGCAATGGGCTCTATGCACAACCCCACTACTTCCTGAACTTCAGGTGGGTCCTTTATTTCCTGTCTTTCATTATTGGACACACTGATTATTCCAGGTGTGTCTGCTACTTCTTGTTGTGACTACTGATTAATTAGGCACACCTGGATTAATCAGTGTGTCCAATAATTAAAGACAGGAAATAAAGGACCCACCTGAGGTTCAGGAAGTAGTGGGGTTGTGCATAGAGCCCATTATAAGAGTGACTGTTTTCCCAAAGCTGAAATCTGGGAATATGCAGCAAAGAAAAACAAAAGATGTGTCGATAAATATGAGGCATAAAGGGTTAACCCTTTAAGCCCTGATGTGTCTGTGGTGAGCGTTCAGAGTATATGATTTATTTTAAATATGCAGAAAAATTCAACCGTTTGCTCAATAAGAAAAATGTCAAACTGTGCTAATAGAAAATACCTTGTTCTTTCCATAGATATCTGAGCATGCTCAGTGCACCACCCCACAGCCTGTGGAAAGGGGGTTAAAACAGAGAGCGGTGAGTGAGTAGACAGTTTGGGCTATTTTTTTTAATACCGTTTTTTTTTTACTGTTGTTTGCAGTGTTGTGATTGTCCTTACTGTGATTTTAATGAGTTTTAATCATGTAACTGCTTTGTGAAATTCAACCAGGTGCCAAAAAGCAACTGGACTGATTCAGAAAAAAAAAAAAAAAAAAAAAAAACTACTGGGCCAAAATTCAAATACTTGTTGTCATTCAGTGTTCCAGTTCACAGTTCATGTCCAACATCCTAAATCTGTCACTGATGTACATTCTGAGTGCCTTATTTCATAAAAACCTGTCAAACTTCAATTCCTCTCTTTGTATTTTTCTGTTATTCCATCCTGTTTTGACCCTAAATCCTGGGGCACCACTACTGATTCTGGGCTCCATGAAAGGTAAACGTTGTAATTCATTCAGTATCTTATTAAACTGTCGGAGCAAGGGGGGGTATGCCTCTATTATACAGTGGATCTTATGTGAAATTTTCACAACTTCTAACCTGTATCCACTGGACCCTCTCCACTGCTCTGTGGGCCCCCCACTAATGCTGGGCCCCATGAATTTGTCACATTTACCCCCTTTGATGGCACCCCAGCCTAAAACACACAGTAAAACAAAACCACTGAAGAAAAAAAAAAACACAACACCCTTTTCATTGAAATAATGTATCAGGGTTAAAGAATTAACAGTTAAGATTCAGCATGATTTTAGTGAAAAACTATGTAATGCTTGCAATAAAAATGATCAAACAAAATGAGGTTTGACTCCTTAACATCTGCACACACGCCCTCCTAGTGTTATTGCTGTCCAGTACATAGTTCCATAGTACGTACATATATAGTTCTGTTTATTTCTTCCCTGTTCGTGCACTTAAAAGTGATTGCCAAAGAGTCAGCTCTGTAGGGCATAACTACAGAGATACTGGAGGAAGTGAAAACAATATAAATGCCTTGTAGGTTTCAAGGTGAACATTAAAGGTGGAGTGTTCAATTCCTGAGGAAGACTGTTGAACTGAAGCCAAACAAACACAGCCCTGTGGGTATAGTGTTCTAGGTACAGGCTGCTCCAGAGGAAAAGGCTGAGTGCCCACAGGCGCTTTTTCTACATGTTATTTTAGCCTTTATTCTCTCTGGTGGTAGTTGTGATAGATGAGTTTGGATTCAGTGAGAGGAATCTATTGAGTGGAAAATATTATATAATTAAAATATCTACAAATTCAATCCCATTTTCCCAGTTTAAGAAATAATATTTACTTAAAGCTCTGCAGCGATAACATCATTTTTATGCGATGCTTTAAAAGCCTGTTAATGAAGTCTTTTTATGGTCTGAAAAATATTAACAGGGTTTATGAATAAAGATTACAATCAAAGGATTTTTAGCATGTTATATGTACATGTTTTGGTGTGTTGATGACTTTTTTTTTTTTTTTTTAATTAAACATTTTGTCCTTTGACCCTGCCTTTCCATACAGGTTCAGAGGATGGATGGACGGATGGATAGACGGATGGATGGATGGATGTTACCCTTGCAACTTGGAGTTATTTTACTGAGCTGAGGCATTTTATCACCGTAAGTATCACAAGTTGCTTTTCCATTGGACATCTGCGCAAAACTTTACCGATATTTACTAAATGTCAAAAAAAAGAAGTGCGTAATGTCGGTTTTTCCATTAAATCACAAATGCGATGATTTGCTTATTTTTTGATCGCGAGATGACATGAGAAGTCATTCCATAAACATGGCGACGAACGTAAATATGGTGTTGATTTACAGATATATTCATTATTATTATATATTACCCCTCTATCTCGTACTAAATTAAAAAATGATTGAGTTTCCTGGTGTGTCCACACACACCGCGACATATTTCTTCTTCGCTTGTTGTAACGTCCATCAATCTCCAGTTTTTTAATTCAGCTGACTCTAGTTGCAAAAAAAGGTCTTTCTATTGCAGTTTTGCGTGATATACCATTTGCGCTACGCCCGAAAAACCACCTCGTGCCAGCGCAAATCTTTTAATTGAAAAATGAGTTTAGTCAAAATTGTCGTTTTTCCATTTGGTACATTTTTATGTGCAAGTTATATTTGCGCAATTTGAGGGTCAATGGAAAAGCGACTGCAGTCAGAATCAGAAAGACTTCATTAATCCCAGGATAGGAAATTATTGAGTAAAGTACTGTACAGTGTTGATGCTGATCCATGTGTTGGCGTTGTTCATATTGATAAATGGGATGATGCTCTGAGCGATGAGACTGAACAGCAGCTGAAGAAACAGAACCAAAGCGACTGTTTAACTTTCTAGAACGCTTCATCCATCTCCACAGTAACTATATGCCTTCTTGTAGAGCTAGCTAGGTTAGCATAATTTTCCATTGATTGGGACCTAGTTAGCTTCGCTTTCTCTTAACAGAGGCCGAGGTGGCTCCAACTTTAGTGATGGGATGTTACATAAGACAAGTCCATACTACTGCTGTTCTGGGTGCTTTCCTGGGTTTCCACTGATCATCAGGGAGAACAGGCTCCCACATGACATACTGCAGCAGACCTCCACTGGTCTATTCCAAACTCGGCTGATGCAATGAGCGTCACTCATGGTGTCACGGCTTTGCTTCTCTGACACCCCACTCATGACGCAGACTTTCTCCATGGTCAGACACCTGAACTTATTTTATGTCAAACACTGATATTTTAGATTCAGATTCCTAAAACTTTATTTATCTCATACGGGCAATTCATTTGCAGCTTACCACAAACATTAAAAGTGCAATGTGACAAACATGAATCAGTATACAAATACAAGATAGGTCATTGGAAGGCAGCTACAAATAGATACCTTAAATAATCAACAATAAATAATCAATACATTCCAATGCAGGCTAAATGACTAAAAGACCATGTTAGTTCAGCTAACATTAAAAAAATCTCATATAAAATCACTGCTGTCAGAGTTTAAAAGTGTGACAGCTGAAGGAAGAAAAGATTTTGAATATCTAATAATATTTACAGTGTCAGTAAGGACAAAAAAAAAATCACAAACTCCTGCTATTTACTATAAACTGACCTATTATAAAACTGGAAGGGATAATGTGGTATTTACACATTAATGACAGAGTTGGAATTGTTGGTAAAGATCAATGCCAATTTTAGTGAAAATCAGATAATCCGTTAAATTAAACCAGTATAGGTTTTTGTACACTGTATTACAATGTTTTAAAAAAAAAAGCATTTCAAGAGAGGGAAATGAGTATCATTACCCAAACCCCCTTTAAAAAAAAAAAAACCCTAAAAAACCAAAAAACAAAACCTAAAGTCCTTTTTGGCTCTGGGTTTTATCCTCATCATAATAACACACTGGCATAAACTGAACTGGCTGAATTGAGGAAAGCTAAATGAATGCATTTAAAAAAGGTACAAGTAAATTGTTGACCTGAGCCACCAAATAACACAGAGTTACAGAAAAACTGGAGGTGAACAAAGCCCCTTTGTCTTCAAAACAACATTTTATAATATGTCTATGTCTTTCAAAGGAATTACTGCAAGCTATTTCACAACGCAGCAGGTGATCAGAAGAAGTAGATGGCTGCCTGAGGAAGTATTTTCTTTTCTCAATAACTAATTATTCCTAAGGGTAATAGTCTACTATAATGGCCTAGAGCAGCAGCTTTCAATGCTGGGCTTCTACACACAAAGTCTAGCTATTTTTTAGTTTAGCAATGCCAGTGCAAATCACTGTAAATAACAACCATTGTACCAGTAAATAAAGAGCTGTATTTGTGTGAGGAGTTGGTTCCAGGCCTCGTTACTCACAGACCTGCTGCTACACATGACTGGTTCAGGTTAGGAGAGACAATAATGGTCGAATTACCACAGCCCTTAATAGCACCAGCCTAACTGGTGGTAAATCGTGCTGGTTTGGAAAATTTAACGGTTTTTACCGTGGACCTTATTTGAATAGACAGGAGCTGATTTTACAACAAATGTATGAATATGACCTCATTTGTATCCATGCATGTAACATTCACCATAGTGTTATTTCTTTGCAGAAATGTCCACCCTTTTGTGTGTGTACACTATATTTATGTAGAATTTGTGCAAAAGCAGAGAAGCCTTTTAGTGGATCTCACCTGCAGTGTACATACATGCACAAAAAGCACCTAACGTCAATAATTTGACAAGAACATTGATACAAAAAAGGATTTTCAGATAAGATTTAAGCATCCATGATAAGGACGGACATACATTTATATTTGATGGTGACATAGACCGTCCCTGAGATCACAAGTTTAAATGAATAAATAGAATAAAAATATATGATTTACTATTTATTGCTTGATTCAGGAGGAGGTTAAAGAGGTGGAGGAGATGCATTTTCATGCATATGTAATCTGATAAGTAGTGTGTACAATACAGGGTAGATAGGATGAATGAATAGGTACAAAGGCTGACGTCATAATTAATTGGTCAAAAAGGTGCTCATGATCAGCTCTCATCTCTATTCCTGAAATACGGCAATTAACTGAAAATAATTTTATCACTTCCACTACATAAAATAGTCCATATGATTCTACTACTGAGGTAGGTATTAACATCACATCTGTTCTATGACAGTAACAGACCACAGGGGCTTTTATTGACCAATCAGAATCCTGAAAAAGCTTTGTTAATTGAACAGCAAACAGTCATACTATAGAATGTGTGCGATAAATGTACACTAAACCTAGGCTGATGCCAAAAAAAGGAATGAACTTAAATATATAGGCACACTGTAGGATTTGTGTACAAATAAAATGCCTTTATTACGCCATGGCAATCTTTTAAAATACAGCCAATGCGCTGTGACCTCTGGTCTTCATCAGGGCTTTTTCACCAGAAAAAAAGGCCCTGATGAAGACCAGAGGTCACAATGCGTTGGCTGTATTTTAAAAGATTGCCATGGAGTAATAAAGGCATTTTATTTGTACACAAATCCTACAGTGTGCCTTGGAATATTTTCTGAAATCTTGCATGTGTCTGCAGATTTTCTTTTTTTTTTTTTTGACTCCAAATAGTAAGACACACCACACGTTTCCAAAGAGCACATGTGGATAATCACCAAGAAGACCCAGCAGCACTTCCACTTTGTTGGTTTAGAACTTAAATACACATTTTGAGAATCAATCAATCAAATTTTACTTACATAGCACCAAATCATAGCAAAAGTTATCTCATGACCTTTTTCATACAAAGCTGGTCGAAACCAGACTCTAAGCCAATTTACAGAAACCCAACAGAATCCTCCAGGAGCAAACACCTGTGACTGGTGACAGTGGAAGGAAAAACTTCCTTTTAACAGGAAGAAACCTGGAGCAGACCCTGACTCCTGGAGGATGGACCTCTGCCTTGACCAGTTGGGGTAAAAGAGAGAGGATAAAGGAGGAGAAAGAGAGAGAGAGAGAGAGACTGGGAGACAGGGGGAGAAGGGGGGGGGGGCATGGATGCAATTGATACACAGATAACTGAACTTGAACTGTCAAAAAGTAGATGGTGTTAGTATATATACCAATAACCAGAACAACTGTCCATAATTGTTAATACTAGTGCTACAAGTACAAGTATTAACAATAAAGTATTCTGACTGTGATTCAGATTTTTCATGCAGAAATCTATACTTTTCCACAGTGTTTACATACTTTTTCTTGCTACTGTTAAAACACAACAGACGAGCCAGGGCTGTAAATTCAGAGACTATGAATCACAGTTTTGACTATATCACTATATACGATTATGAGTCTGACATCCAGTTTTGCAAACTTGGGGAAAACATGGAAAGAGAACAACTCTGTCCTCCTCTTGGAAGTTTCAAAATCCATCAAAAACAATAAATAAATTGCACATTCATTAGAAAATATGCATATTCTTCCATTTATTCAACAAAAGGTTGAAGAGGTCATTTATTTCTGACAGTAACTCCTCTACCGTCGCTGTACATCCTGAAATAACCATTACTTTTGGAAGCTGAGATTCCCACTTTTCTGTTGATATAAAAAACACAGGTGTTGCTAATAAAATTACTGCTGCCTCCGCTGTGTTCTTCAGCCCCACTGAGCCATGACCATGAGTCTGCCTCCCTGTGCTGGGGCTGGCACACATATGCTCAGTGTACTTTAGTATTTACATCTGGGCTGTTCTGACTGTAGAATGTCAAAATATATGCCCCATGTTCAGGTAAAAAGCTCATTTCTCTTAAAATAATAATAATAATAATAATAAAAATCCTCATTTCTTCACTGTTAAGTATAATACATAAATTCTCATATCAGTGAACTACAGGGGTTGGACAAAATAATGGAAACACCTTAAAAAATCAACAAAATATAATTTAATATGGTGTAGGTCCGCCTTTTGCGGCAATTACAGCCTCAATTCTCCGAGGTATTGATTCATACAACTTGTGAATTGTTTCCAAAGGAATTTTAAGCCATTCTTCAGTTAGAATACCCTCCAACTCTTTTAGAGACGATGGCGGTGGAAATCGACGTCTTACTTGAATCTCTAAAACTGACCATAAATGCTCAATAATGTTGAGGTCTGGGGACTGTGCCGGCCATACGAGATGATCAACTTCATTAGAATGTTCCTCATGCCATTCTTTAACTCTATAAGTGCCAGACAGTTAAGGGGCTAACAAGCCTTAAAAGTGCCACAGAATTTGGCCATTTTTCAGTATTTCGCGTCGTTTTTATAATATTTGAAGAATCCTGCAGGAAACCGCTCGGTAACATCCGACCGATTGCTGATTAGATCCAAAACACACCGGACGCAGCCGATTCATTATTGATCGTAATTTGCATAATTTATAATAATAATAATAATAATAATAATAATAATCTTTATTTATATAGCACTTTTCATACATTAAAAACTGTAGCACAAAGTGCTTTACATATCAGTTTAAAAATCAGTACCGCCCCCCACCCACACCCACCCGCACACACACACACACACATATACATGCAAACCCACAAGCTCACACATACTTAAGAAGACTGACTGAGCACAGGTAGACCAGAACAAAAATGTACAAGTAAAAGTAAAACATCAATTTAGGAGGCGCTGTCTCAGGGAGCCATCTGCACCAGGAGGCAGCCGCCGACCCCGGCGACCAGGCACCAGCAACACAGCCCCACATCCCAACTAGTGGGAGAGGGCCAACTGGGACCCCCACCCACCAGAAAGGAGCGGACCCCAGTGAGAGAAGGTGCCACAGCCCCCGGAGTCCGCAGCCGCCCCCCGGCATGGAGGGCTCCCTCTGATGAAACACGGGAGAATAAGAAACATTAAAAAGATATAAAAATATTATTCGGTCGCGTGACCTCAAATTCCCGTCTGCTTGGTCTCAAAAGGGGGACACAGAAAGAACGTCATCGAAATGTGAGAAAGAAATGGGGGTGGATGGTTTGTTTGTACACAAATATGGCGTGTTCTCCAAAGCCGATCTGATCGGCCCGTGGCACTTTACAGGTTGTTTTCGTAAAGCTGATTTAATCGGCCCATGGCACTGAAAGTGTTAACAATTCTAGCTGTATGGATTGGGGCATTATCATCTTGAGGTGAAGGTGTTTCCATTATTTTGTCCAACCCCTGTATAATTCAATCAATGACCCTCTTTGCATGGAATCAGTGCAACCTGTGGATCTCTCATCATTTAGAAATTAACCAGGTTTCATGCTGTTTATTCACACAGGATGAAGGCACTCTGTTTTATACTCAATTTAATGACATTACCCTGAGATCTAGAGTCGATTTAGTATTAATAGGCTACCACATGCTGATAACTGTTGAGCCTGTTGAAAGATAGAAACATGGTTGTTAGTGTACGCTGCTGTGCATGTCATCCATCTCATCATCTTTAGAGATTTCACTCTTAGGAAGAATTTAAGTTCAAGTGCTTTTTCAGTGAATGGGTCTTCATGCTTCATGTTCATGCCATGAGCCTCATGAATTTTCAGGCAAAACACTTTATAAATTTTCATTTAAAATTAAGAGGGATGGGCATGAATAATAGATTAAAAAAATGTTTGCATAGTCGCCTTTTTTTTTTCTTTTTTTTTTTAAAGAATGGACTATTTTTTATTTGGGGTGGGAGTGGGAAGAGATTTATGTTTTACTTGATATGGAACAAGTGTTTATGGTGCTGTTTCTGTCCAAATACTCCATCTTCACTCTGGAAGCAAGAGAAAAGAGCAGATGTTGGTAATAATATAAAGCAAAATATTACATGATTTTATTCAAACTGGAAACAGTTTTATTTGAAAACTTTCTACAAGAAATATGTTAAATAAAGTCTGGGAAAGTTTTAAAGTAAATAAAGAGTGTGTGTGTGTGTGTGTGTGTGTATGTGTGTGTGTGTATTAATAATAATAATAAAAATAACAGTAGTAATAATAATAAAAAATGAAAATCAAAACGAAGCCAAAATATTACATGAACTTTTCCATTGTATATTTCCTTTTTTTTACTCTGTGTATTAAATGACAATAAAAGGAATCTTGAAAAATTATTCAAGTAGTTTTTGGCTAATCCCACTGACAAACTGACATAATAAGTAGGGCATCATGTTTATAAAAGGTGCATTTTGTAGGATTTTGTAATATCTGCAGGATAAGGTTGAAGACGACAACTAAATGAATATAACTAAAAACATGAGAAATGTAAAAAAGCCAGAGTTTGATTTGTTTGTTCTTAGCCTTTGTATAAAAACGACAATACAACCATAGATTAAAAACAAAAGTATATATGAAGACTCTTCTACAAAGCATAGGTGTATTGTAGAGTTATTCCAAAGTCAACACCATCTTAGAACAGGACAAGAGACCTGTATAAACAAACGTCACAGCTGTCTGATTCTTCATTAACAGGATGATCATCAACAGACTGATGTACAGTCTCTCCAATGACGGACACTACTGTTCACGTCTCACAAGAGCTCATTTCTCACTTTGAAGACACTCAGAGGAAAAGGACTCACTTCCTCTGTAGAAATAAAAGCCTCACACAGTAAATAAATGACTCTAATTTGTATGTAATAAACTAATGACGACATTTTTAAGAATAGTATTTTTCATTTGTGGAGATCAATACTTCTGAGTCCCACACTGCACCTTTAACAAAGAAAACAGCGTTTCCCTCACTAACCTGACTCAGACCTTCTTCTTTTACCTTCTTTCAGAAAAAAGCATCACAAACACACTGATATTTTATATCACTGCCACAAAATTAATTCTCTTCAAGCTCAACCACCGCCAAAGTGCATGTAAACCCCAGAGACTTTAAGACAAAGAATCGTTTTCCTGCTTTTACATTGAGTCTTTTAGAAATAACATTCCCATAAAAGCACTGAAATACAATCCCTTTTGAAAAACAGCTATAGTGTGTCATTTCTTGTTTCTTATCTCTAAATAGGCTTTTAGCTTCAATAGGATTATTCATTTTTTCACTGTTAATTTTCCTGGAGAAATTTAATTCACAATGGCTTTAACTGCTTCTAAAAGCAGGTGATTCATGATTCTGATAGGAAATCCTGTGACACATTTTTAAAAATGTCCAAATCTAATTTTCAACACAATTGCAAATAGAGCAATCCCATAATTTACATAAATAACAATCGACTACTATTTAACCCATTAAGACCCAGAGCTACTTTTGTGACAGTTCCAAAATGAATTTTTTTCTCTATTGCTTCGTTCCAGGCAGGTTTTTGAGCCCATAAGTCATGACTTCAAACCATGACTCACGACTTTGTGGCAAATCACGCCAAACTGCCTGAACACAAGGAACTGTGGTAGCTAGATGTAAACAAACCAGCATGGTGGACCGTACGTTAGGCTCATTTACAATCATTTCTATCACCAAAGGTGCAAGTTCTTTGGTTATTCAAGGGAAACAGAGGAGGAGAAAGGGCACATGAGGCAAGAGAAGCTGTTCTACTGTTTATGTTATGTTATTTGTATATTTGGATACGTGTTTGGTATTTATTTATTATTGCACTCAGTGGACTGAAAACTAGCTAACACTGGAGTAGCTGCTGATTATTTCAGAACATTTGCGGATAAATAACACCAGAGCAATACCTTGTTTTAATAAACAATCTGCATAAACACCACATCCATGGGGGCTGTCGTTGTTTAACGGGCTATGTGACGTCAGAGCTCAGAACTGGGAGTACATCGATCTAGTGCGAGTTCACAGGTGGGAAGTCACGGGTTTGACTGCCAATCCAGTGCATTTTCACCGGTAGAAGGTTGGAAAAACACGGGTTGCCTGGAACGCAGCATAAATTTAACCTTTGTTAAGGGATTTATCACCATTTATTGTAATATTATTTCCTTTACTTTGTATTTTTTTCAGTGAAAATCAGGTATTTTCTTATATTTAATTCACTGATCATGTAGATGTTCATATAAGCTCAGAGTAAAGTTGAGGATTATTATATCAAAAACAGAGGTAACTGAAGAAAATGTGACTTTTTTGCCAAAGATATAATTAACTGAACATAAACCAAGTGTTTCCATCTACTGTCATTGATCCAACTCTATGGGTTTTACTGGTGAACAGAGGTGTCAAAAGTATTCCCATTCATTACTCAGGTAGAAGTATAAATACTAGGGTTTAAAAAGACTTTGGTAGAAGTTGAAATATCAAGCCAAGTTTTTTACCCCAGTAAAAGTATAAAGGTACTGTTTTCAAAACTACTTAAAGTATAAAAGTAAATGTAAGGGGGAAAAAATGCCATAATGACAAAAGCATAGGCAGCGCCACAGGGGTCTATAGTGCACTACCCCACCTCCCCAAAAACATTTTCCTACAGGCCATAATAACTATAATGTTATATTAAAATGTTAATGTTGAAATATTTGGGATGCACCAGTCTACCTGTTTCAGCCAACTATATGCCCATTGAAAATGAACACATTTTAGTCGAATGCAAATGTATTACAGAAGCATATATGTGCACTACTGAGTATTAACATGTGTTTCATGGATTAGATATGAGGACTAGTTGAATATAAATATTGGAATGGTGCAAACAGTCAGGTACAATGGATTGTGTACAAACCAATAGGGTGTCAGAATGGTATATGTTTATACTTCTCATCCAACCACAATCCAATTCACTCTATCCAGATGGCATGATTTATCTAGATTTTTTTTAAAAATTTGAACGATGACAAGCAGAAATGAAAACAAGCTGAAATGAAATAGGAGTAACGAGGCTATTTTTAAAATGTAAGGAGTAGAAAGTACAGATAATTGTGTCAAAATGTAAGGAGTAGAAGTAAAAAGTCAGCTGAAAAATAATTACTCTAGTAAAGTATAGATAAACAAAATTTCTACTTAACCCTTAAAGACCCAAACCTCCACCTTTAACCAAAACCATCTACTGATCTAAACTGTTTAATACCTGTTGATCCATTAATCCTATCCATACATGTAAATAATTGGTGTAAAATATAGTTTGTCATATTTTCATGGTCATCAGATATGACCCATTTGGACGTTCAGAGGCTCTGTAGTTACCACGGAAACACCATCATCTTCTACAACATTGATTCACCAGTAAAACCCATGGAGTTGGATCAGTGACAGTGGATGAACACACTTGGTTTATTTTCAGTTAATGAGAGATTGGACTGAAGAAGACACTTTTTCTTCAGTTTTTTCTGTTTTTGATATAATAACCTTTGAATTTGAGTTTTCATGAATATCTAAATTAAATATATGAAGTTAAACATAGGAAAATATATTATTTACAGAGAAAAATGCAAAATTCAGAGGATAATATTACAATAAATGGTGGTTTTGGTCAGCAGTTTTGTTGGGTCCTTATGGGTTAAAGTCCTATGTACAGAATATACCGTACAAGTAAATCTACTGTTAAAGGTTTATTTCAGTGGTTAAATTTTGGACTTCATTGTTGATCCAAATGTGCTAAAAACTAGTGGAGTTGAAAACAGAGCGATTATCACACATTTGTGCTCCGGTAGACACACTTCTACATTGTTATGGTGAAAGTTTTGTGAAGTGCTTCAGTTTCATCATCCGAGTGTACCATCTGTTGCTTGAACCAAATCAAACCATTTTATGAGAACGCAGCCTTTTCTTGATTCTTTTCTTAATAGGCTTGTCTATAACAGCTGGCCCAGTACTGTCCTATCCCCCACCTCCTGTAGCACAATTGATTTCTTTTATTTTTCAGTTCTTCAGTGGTGCAGTTTGTGTGTCTTAGGCTCCAAACAGCAGCTTTTTCATGGTGGTGTTTCATTTTTCCTGTTACAACAACATTTGTCTTGCTTCTTGTGTCTCTTATTTATTTTTGATTCTTGTTTTCAGCCACATCTAAATCACCCACGGTTACCAGGATGTCAAAAATCAGCAAATAGTCAGCAACTGAAACACTAGAACACAGTATTTTCCCTCTTGTGTCCCATTCACACAATCACTTAAAAAAAAAAAAACAAATCCATCTTCATGACAACACAAGCCATGTTGGCACATTTTCACATCGAACAAAAGAAATGACAGTCCCCACTGTGACATCCTCTGTGGAAAATACAGTATGTGACTAAAAACTGCGCATGTGCAAAATATAAAGGGGTGCTTCCATGAAACTGGTCCCTAAAAACAGGACATGGGGGCTAAAAGTTCAAACCAGATGTAGACTAATGTTATGAAGCAAGTTTGGAAGCACTTTGGGTCTATTTTAAAAATAAATATTTACTGAGATAAAACACACTTGACAGTGCGCATAAAAAAATCTGCATGTAACACTGTAAAAAGGACACAAAAATTACACGCTACTATTTTTTTGAATATCTTTTTATTCTCTCACAGGTACATTTTGGGAATCGAACTAATTATGCAAGGCAGAGTGTTTCACAAAAATGACCGCTGTTGCAAAATCACTCGTGATTTATATGCGTTTAACTGGGCAGGTTCTGCATGTAACGCATGAGTGGACACGATGGGTTACAAACAAAACCTAGAATTCGACTGAGATTCATGAAAAACCCACATGTCTGGATTAGAAAAACTGCTAGGATCGTCAAATTTAACAGTATCATTATTTATAGCGGTATGTAAGACCATTTACAGCCATGTTTTCCAGATCAAATGCACTGACACCTAGGTTTCATGTCCCAGTTTTGGTCCTATTTTTGGCCCCAATATTTTATTAAAAATTCAGAATAAATAGAATAAAAATTCAGAATAAATAAAGAATTTTTCTTTTTGCATTTATCTGAGGTCATCATTAGATACATCCTGGGGGAAAATATGTCTACATATCGTTTTTTATTATTGGGTCTAAAAAAAAAGCTAGTAAAATGTCAGGTACCAAAATGAACCCAGATTCATGGAAAGACCCACAGATAAAACTAAAATACCCATAAATAATGTTCACTAGGCCTAAACTGGATAATTTAAGATAGTTGATATTTTCAGTTGCCATAAAGAGACAATGACAGGAATCAATTCACTAATCGATAAATTAACCCATAAAGACCCAAACAGCAACTGGCGACCAAAAGCATCTACTGATCCAAACTGTTTAATACCTGTTGATCCACTAATCCTATCAATACATGTAAATAATTGTTGTAAAATACAGTTTGTCATCTTTTCATGGTCATCAGATATGACCTATTTGAACGTTCAGAGGCTCCATAGTGAACGTGGAAACGCCGTCATCTTTTACAACATTGATTCACCTGTAAAACCCATGGAGCTTGATCAATGGCACTGCTTGTAGATGCTTATTTTTGTGTTCAATTATTGATTTCTTTGCTTAAAAAGTCACTTTTTGTCAGTTTTCTTTGTTTTATAACATAATAACCCTCAACTTTAATCTGAGCTGTTTATGAAAATCTACATGATCAGTAAATTAAATACCGGAAAATACATTATTTTAACTGAAAAAATGCAAAATACAGAGGATAATATTAGAATGAATGGTGATAAATCATTTAAATCTAGAGGAAAATTCTTTTGCGAACTGACACAAAAATAGCACTGGGTCTTTAAGGGTTAATCTAATCAACAAACTGAGACAAAATCTGTGATTAGTTGAATGAAACCACATTGTGCTCAAAACTACATGAAACATTTCCATCAAAATGGTCCCAGTAGGTACAAATATTTCAAAGAAGGATAGAAGATGACAACGATATGAGGCAACACATGGTAACAATACCTCCATTTGTGTTCATTTCCATCCTGAAAACTGACAGGAATTTAATAAAGATGTCACATCCCCCCTAAGATCTCAAATATTGTAATGCTTTGAGAAAGGTTGTTTTTCCTCCCTGTAGCTGGAGCTGTGTGATGACACGTGATTAAATTACAGATTTATAGGGGAAGGAGACCTTGGTCTGTGTGCGAGAGTGTTTTCCTCCAGCAGGATTCAGGAAAGCAGGTAGCGGAGAGGATATTGATTATTGAGTCTTATTAACTTGCTGCCCAAGGAAAGCCAACAGTTTGGCCAGATTCCGGCTTTATTTCGTCCGAATTTCCCCAGTGAGGAATGTTATCAGCAACAACAAACACATGTATCTACAGAAAACAGTTAGTTTATCAGTACGGTGCATGTAGGGATGCACACACATCTGAACCACGAGGACAAAAACCTATTCTCCTATGAATCACAATGTTGTGACAGAAAACACTCAAATACCTTGGGGTTTGACGTTTCTTTTTTGAGTTTCTGTATCGATACACATTCAGCTCTGTAATTTATCGCATCTAACACAGCTTCCCCCGCTGCTGTACTTTTATTGGAAGCTTCAGAAAACTGCTGTTATTCTACAGACTTTTTGGTGGCTTATCAGATTTATCAGCAAAGATTCACTGTAGTAATAATAACAAAGCATGTCCCAGTATGAAACCTACAGGGAGCCAGTCTCCTTTGGAAATGAGATTTTAGAAGATTATCTCCATTTCCTGTTGTGCAAAGCTTATTTATCTATTATTGTGTTACCCAATTCTAATATTAGTTTGTTTTTTTCTGAGTTGGAATACAGCTCCTGCATGTGTGTCAGATTTAAGACTTAGGTATTTCAATAAATTACAGTTCATTCTCTCCAGAGGCTGCTTTATGATGGGTAATTGTTATCAAATATAAGCACAACCAATGTAGTTGACTGTAATTTATTTGCTGCTATTAAGGTAATGATTTGAACAACATTTCCCAGAATTACTTTCATAAACAAGGGGCATGATTCACAGACTGACGAGTTCTGCTTCTGTAAGCCAATGACGACAACTGGTCCCAAAGTAAATACACACATATACGGTAAGTAACGGTATAAATATGAATGTGTGGTTTGAAGCAGCACAAACTAATGCCTTTAAATGTCATTGTGCTCCCTAAAATTATACACAATTAAATGAATTACTTATTCACATATAGTAAAGAGTGGGCAAACAAAACCCCAAGGGCATGATCATGCCTAAACCTGTTAAATGGGAGTTAAAAGCTTTAATGTATCATTATCTGACTGAACCGTTTTGCTGCCCTTTAGGGTGTCAAAGGGTCCAGTTAGTCAAACTATAACTGCATTTTCTGTACTCATATTTAGAAAAAAAAAAGGAAATGTCCCTTTTTTGTTTGTGCTTATTTTATAGCCACCATGCATACAGTGGAACAGTTTCTCACCAAATTCAGTATTTATCATGGAGTTGCACATGGATTTAACCAAAATGTTTTCAGCCAAATCCTCACCTGGGGTCCTCTGAGTCATCTCCATCGCTTCCTCTCCTCTTATTCCCACCAGCTGCTCATTGTGCATGTTTCTAACCTCCTGCAAAGCAAAGAAAACAAGGTAAATATATAAAGGTCTGCTTGCTTTTTTTAAACAAGACCAGCTGTTAATTATTTGCACTATTTACCTCAGTCAAACCCATTGGTTTTGTCCACACTGTATATTGTATATTGCATGCAGCGTTGCACTTCCATGATTGTGAGGCTATTGTATTCTACAATGACTAATATCTCCGAAAATATTGGTCCTATCAACTATAGAGATATTTAATGTGGAGATGGGACTACCATATTTTCCGTACTATAAGCTGCTACTTTTTTCTCACGCTTTGAACCCTGCAGCTTATACAACGATGCGGCTCGTGTATAGAGGGAATGCACATATGTCACTTCCTCCGTGGGCCACGCCCCTCTAAGTCAGACTGAGTGGCAAAAACAAACCGGCTCAGCATGGTGGAGCATAGCAGGAACTACAGCGAGACCGGGAAAAATGTGGAATATAACATGAAATTAAAGACAATTGGAGTGGACATGGATCCATACAAGCTACCAAACAACAAGTGGTCTACGAACACTGATATGTGGACAGAAACCACGTATCCTGAGATTTATATGAACCTGATTTCAACGCTGGGAAAATCCACAATGCAAAGGCTGAAAGCATACAAAAGATAAAGAGTTGTTGACATCCTCGTCATGGTTAATTAGAGGATTACAGCTGGTGAGTGTTTTCAGTTCAACATACTATTGTTTTTGAGGTTTTATGTCAGTGCAGACGTATTTTCTCGGTGGTGATTTCCAAGGTAAAGGCCCAGCAGTAGTGCTCACAGTTCACTACTGATTTACTGGAGTTGAACCCTTAGTACTGACCCAAGTGAGTGGATGATCTACTGGTACTGTGGAGATTTAAGTAGAGTTAACATCAAATACTTGATCCAACACAGATACAACAGCTTTGTGCTAGAGTACCCCCTTATTTGGAAAACTAGGTTAGCCTCAGTTTAAGCTAGTTTACAAATTATGTAGAGCACAAGGTTCAGAATCACACAACTGAAGACAAAAACGTTTCAGTTATGAAACATAGAACTAAATGACAGATGCTAACATTAAGAGCTTTACTAAGAAGTAACGTTAGCCAAAACAATATGTAATTTAAGGTATGATTTTACACAAGAACACAGCATAAATTAACGTTACCTGACACGAAATGGCGACCACAAATCCAGGTTTCGTTGCCTGGATTCCAGTTATTTCTACAAATTGCAGCGATCCATCTGCTTCTTCTGTCTTTGGCTTTAGGTCGCCGCTAAAACGATAGCTCCCAGTGCTTTTTAAACCTATTTATGCTTTCAATGGCACAACAGCTCTTCCCCATTTTTTAGATTGTTCTGAAGTTTTCGCAGTATTCAAGCCAAAGCCGCTACTCATCTCCCTCTTTCTGCCACTCAGTGGATGTAACCACGGTGACTTCCACTAGCGGTGACGTCACGTGCATACCCTCTATAGCAGTGGTTCTTAACCTTGTTGGAGGTATTGAACCCCACCAGTTTCATATGCGCATTCACTGAACCCTTCTTTATTAAAAAATAAAATATGATTTTTTTCAAATTCAAGACACAGGTATATGTTTTACTGATGCACAAAATGAACCGTGCATTAACATCACTGTGTTCAAAGAACAAAACCAATACAGTGCATGAACTCACAACAAATTACATACCTTTTCACAAAGACATGACCTTTTTTAATACTACCACACTGAAATGGTTTTAATTTTTAACCTTATGTATTCCAATAATGAACTTATTGTATTTATGCTATTTATCATTTTTAACATTTTAACACACACCCATCACCTAATTTCCATCAGGCTACAATAATAATGAACATTTACTGCAAATCAGTGGGACTTCTGCTGTTGTCGAGTGTGTGTCTTGACCTCCGCCGAACCCCTGACACTGACTCACCGAACCCCTAGGGTTCGATCGAACCCAGGTTAAGAACCACTGCTCTATAGATTTTTACGGGCTAATGGCCTCCAGGGGGCGCTCTAGCAGGAAGCACAAAAGTGAGACAGGCAGGTGGAAGAGCTGATGTGAAGAGGAGAAGTTTTAAGCTTAACTTTTAACAATCATTTTGCATGTCGTGCACAAACCCTCATCACGGAAAACACATGAAGAAATGTACATGATGCAGCTTTTAAGGTAAAAGCAATCCATGTGTCTGTCCAAGAAGGAAACAGAGCGACAACGGAAGAGAGACTGATAAGGTGTGTGACGGAGCCTTTCTGAGGCTGTTCAACTCCGACACTGAAGAAGATGACTTCAATGGTTTCAATGAGCAGAGGGAAGATGAAAATAGAGATCAATGCCTTTTCTGGGTTTTTGAACCAGCGGTGTTCGTGCTGTTTTACTGCCATGCTACAGGCACTGTTTGGAAAAAAGCAGTTAAGGTGTGGAAATAAATATTTAAATATCTTTCTGTTTACCATCTTTCTGTGTAAATATCTGATGTTACAACGTGGACACCTGTAGTCAGGTGTGGCCTATATATGTACAAGTATTTTTTTCTTTTAAAATTTGGTGGGTGCAGCCTATATTCAGGTGCGCTCTATAGTCTAGAAATTACGGTAGTATCTCAGAAAATATTGGTCCTACCAACTTGCCAAGATATTTAATGTGGAGATGGGACTATTCCTCAACTGTAGGTACCAGAGTGGCCAGTTATTTGTCAGAATCATATCAATACACACACTCACACACACTCTGAGCCCTTCCAGTATTATGATATAGATTTTCCCAGTCCAACCCACTTGACATCTGAACTAAAATCCTTTTGACGTGCCTTTGATTGTTAATATCTTCAGTGTAATTTTTGCATTTCTCAAATTCCTCCCATGGGTCAGATCGGAGCCTTTGACGGGGCCAGTTTTGGCCTGCGGGTCTTATGTTTGACACTCCTGCTTTAAATAGTACAAGGCGTATGTCTGAAAGTTTTTGGTATTCAAGTAACACTTAATGTGGATTTGTCTATAAAAGCAGGAAGACGGTATTACACTTGACCTTGTTTGGGAAATATCACAGCTTTAATACTATTTGACACTTCAAGAAGGATAAAATAATTAAAAAATAATATGAACGGGCTTTGACCTTCAGTCTGGACACTGTTAGTCTGGTACGGTAAGACCTTACAGAGGGATTATAGTGTCCTCTCCATCTTCTATCTGTCTATTACTGCCAGATAAACACACATGAACACGTAAAACCAACGCACATCTGTAGAGTTCCTGCATTGGAAGGCATGAGGCCTTTCTTCTCTGGTTAATGCAGTGTGAAAGTATAGAACAGATAAAAGACATAGGGATTAAAACAGGCGATTGAGCATGTTAAAGAACTGAAGATCAAACGACATCGTAATCCTCCATGAATCTAACTTCTGGCTGTTAACACTGGGAACTCCTTGAACACTTCCCTGGAATTCTTAAAGTAACCATAAATAAAATATTACAAAACACATACAACCTTTCTAACCTCCTTTCTTACCTCTGAGAGCTACAGCTACAAACAAAGACATTACAGTTTGTACATTTTTGACCAACAACAACTGCTGTTTTCATGATGTTTACATCTTTTCTCAAGCATCCTGTTTTCAATTTCCCGTGCGAGAAAAAAAAAACAAATTGGTCAGCCTGATGTGACAATACAGGTTTCACCTCAGTAAGAGCAAAAAAAGGATGTGATATGTTCATTGTGTGGATAATTTCTCTGCTGCAGAATCCTGCACACTACTACGACACTGGAATTGATTGGTTTTCAGCCCAGTGAGTCATCCTCCAAATACAAAAAGAATCTTGGTTTAACCTATAAAGACCCAGTGCTACTTTTTTTGACAGTTCCCAAATATATTTAACCTTTTTGAAGTGATTTATCACCTTTTATTTTAACTTTATCTTCTGTGTTTTGCTTTTTTTTTTTTTTTTTAGAGAAAAACTGGTATTTTCCTATATTTAATTTGTTGATCATGTAAATGTTCATAAAAGCTCCGATTAAAATTGAGGGTTATCAAATTAAAAAGTGAAAACTACAGAAAAAGTTACTTTTAAAGCAAAATATATCATTAACTGAACATACAGAGTGTACCCTACCTTTGCCCATAAGTAGCTGGGATAGGTTCCACCGACCCCTGCAACCCTAGTGAGGATAAACTAGGTTCAGAAAATGAATGAATGAATGAATGAACATAAACCCAGTGTCTCCATCCACTGTCATTTATCAAACTCCATAGGTTTTACTGGTGAATCAATGTTCCAGAAAATGAAGTTGTTTTCATGTTCACTACGGAGCCTCTGAACGTCCAAATGTGTCATATCTGATGACCATGAAAAGATGACAAACTGCATTTTACACCAATTATTTACATGTATTAATAGAATTAGTAGATCAACAGGTATTAAACAGTTTAAATCAGTAGATGGTTTTGGTCGTCAGTGGATGTTTGGGTCTTTATGGGTTAAATCTGACTCACAAACTTAATTCAAGTTAATTGAGTGTTTAAAGAATTAACAACCAGGTAAAGAAAAAACAAAAAAACAAGAGATGAGACTCAGAAAACAAAATAATATATTGTTTAGCTAGAAAAAAAATTACATTTCATGACTTTTCTCCAGTTGTCATTTTTTTTGCATAGAATATATATAATTTACTATAGAATTACTGGATCAACAGGTATTAAACATTTTAGATCAGCAGATGATTTTGCTCACCAGTGGATGTTTGGGTCTTTATGGATTAAAAAGTGAAAGTGAAGCTACAGCAACAAAAGCAACAAACAATATAATTAATATAGATGGAAACCCTCAGCTTTAAAGCAACTTTAAACCAACTCTGCATGTAGTGGAGGGTCCACAGATATAATTTATGTTTCCACAGGGTTTGAATGCAATAATATTATCAATAGACAGCTGTGTAAATTATACAGTGGACTATAATATGTGTCATAATGCCTCTTCTAGATCGTCATTTTTTGTTGTCTCATTAATTGTTAACTTTTTTTTGTTAACTACATGTTCTTTTCTTTACTATTTTTCATGCTACTTTCTAGGTTTCCTTTACACTCAGTAGATGATAATCACCACTAAACACTGGGCTTAGTCGACAGTTACTACTCTCTTTCTTTTTTTCTCCCCACAGATTGTCAGACTCCATCCTCTCTCTTCAATCTGTTGAATTAGACATGCCAAGGGAATGGGAATGTTCAAGGGAAAACCTATTTTTTCTTTCCCAGCAGGGAGCTAACATACCAAACTCCAAAACTAAATATTAAATAACAAATAAGTCAACAGTTCTAGCTGGCTACAGCTTTCAAGATACAGCATTGGATAAAAAATTGAAAATCTATGAATTAATGAGAGAATTGGTATTAATCTAAAGGAATATTTGTCTGAGCTTTTATTTACCTTGAAACACTGACTGCACATAAGCATACAGTCAGTTTTCAGATTCCTTCTGGTGTAAGATTAATAAATCCATTATACAAATTCAAATAAAACTATGTATAAATGTAATAAAACTTAATGACAAAGCCTATGTATAGGTCTTGGGTATATACAGGGTGGGGAAGCAAAATTTACAATATTTTGAGGCAGGGATTGAAAGAGTGTATGACTAATTAGTTTATTGAAAGTCATGAGAATTTATTTGCCACAAAAAATTGACATAATAGAAAATGTTTTTATTCTATGTGTCCTCCTTCTTTCTCAATAACTGCCTTCACACGCTTCCTGAAACGTGCGCATGTGTTCCTCAAATATTCGGGTGACAACTTCTCCCATTCTTCTTTAATAATAATAATAATAATAATAATAATAATAATAATAATAATAATAAACTTTACTTGTATAGCACCTTTCATACAGAAATTGTAGCCCAAAGTGCTTCACATTGATTGAAAAAATACAATATTAAAATACATTACGATTTGATTATATATCAAGAAATTTGAGAGAAATACAATAAAATAAAAATATAAACAGCGCACATTAAAATATTTGATTATACATAAAATTTTTGAGGTGCAAGAAATGATGATTTAATAGTATCTTCCAGACTTTCTCGTAATAGTTTTGCTCATAGTCATTCTCTTCTTTCCATTATAAACAGTCTTTATGGACACTCCAACTATTTTTGAAATCTCCTTTGGTGTGACGAGTGCATTCAGCAAATCACACACTCTTTGACGTTTGCTTTCCTACGGAAGCGTATTGCATTCACAAAAAAAAAAAAAATTTCGGCTCTGTTTTTCTGAATTAATGAGATAATTATCTCATAATTAGGAGAAAAAATAAGTTAAAAAAAAAATCGGCGCTGTTTTTCCTGAGTTTATGAGATATTGTTTCCTGAAAAAAAAAAAAAAAAAGCTCTGTTTTTCTGAGTTTACGAGATACTGTTTTCTGAAAAAAAAATAAAATGTGTCTGTGTTTCTCTGTCAGTGGGACAGTGGTCCCTGGTCCAGGCAGGAGCTCCTTCTATCTGTGCTGCTGAAAGCCTCTCGTGAAGTTGTTTCCGTTCTCGTAACCGGTTCCGATTACGGATCATGGAACTAGTTTCGTTCACAGAAATCAGAACCAAGCCCCGCTTTGTGCACGGATCAAGCCCTTCAACCACACTGGCGCTCAGAGCCTGTAGCCCTGCTTCCTGACAGGGCACGACCGCGGTGATGGGAGTTGGCCTTAATGAAGTCAAATAAAATGACATTCACCAGCATTAAAGAAAATATACACAGCAGAAGAGTGCAAATGTGGATTCATTTATTTGTCAGACCTGATGGAAAGCATTAGTCAGAACTAGATCCATGGAGGAGCGGCTTGGTGAACCGGTTCGTCCCCCCCCAATAACTTTCCATCAGGTCCAGGCGGACAGCTATCCGCTCCCCGGTGTGTAAGCCGGACTGGAGCGGGTGGACGGAGCAGCTCAACTCGACAGAACAGCGGCGCTCGGAGCCTGTAGCCCGGCACCACGACGCGGTGATGGGAGTTGGCATTAATGAAGTCAAATAAAATGACATTCACCATGATTAAAGAAAATATGCGTCTTGGTGTCCCGGTTCACCCCCCACCCCCGGACAGCTTTCCATCAGGTCCAGGTGGAAAGCTATGGGGGTGGGGGGTGAACCGGGGCACCAAGACGCTCCTCCACAGATCCAGTTCTGACTAAAGCGTTCCATCAGGTCCGACAAATAAATGAATCCACATTTGCACTCTTCTGTTGTTTCTATTTTCTTTAATGCTGGTGAATGTCATTTTATTTGACTTCATTAATGCCAGGACCTGGAGTACGCTGCTGACACCATCCTGCTCAGCACATCCTACAGTCAGCTGACAGATGCTCTGGGCAGTTACAGTGAAGAGGCACAGAAGCTTGGCCTCCAAGTGAACTGGACAAAAACCAACCTCACGCATGTCAGTGATGGGCCAGATCCACCTCCCCTGCAGCTTGGTAGTGACATTGTAGAACCTGTCAAGAGCTTTGTGTATCTGGGGTGGTGACAGACAACGGGGACCTAAAACCAGAGATTACCCGCAGAAGGGCCCTGGCAGCATCAGCTCTGCAGTCTCTCTGGAAACCACTGTGGCGGAACCACACCATCTCACGCAGGACGAAGCTCCGGATCTACAACTCTGCCGTCCTCTCCATCCTGCTCTATGGCTCGGAAACACGGCCCTTAAACCAGACTCTGGCTGCCAGAATAGATGGCTTTGATAGCAGGGCTCTCAGAACCATCGAAAACATCAGGTGGACCCGGCGGGTTTCCAATCAGGTGCTTGGAGCCCGCACACGCCAGCCCAAAGCATCCAGCCTGGCCGCGCAACGTCGCACCCGCTGGTTCGGTCATGTCCTCCGCCTCCCTCCTGACCATCCAATAAGAGCCATCCTTCAGTTTGACCCAAAGCTCAGAAAAACAGAGCTTTTTTTTTTTTTTTTTTTCCGGAAAACAGTATCTCGTAAACTCAGAAAAACAGAGTTTTTTTTTTTTTTTTTTTTCGGAAAACAGTATCTCATAAACTCAGAAAAACATAGCTTTTTTTTTTTTTTCTTTTCCAGAAAACAGTATCTCGTAAACTCAGAAAAACAGAGCTTTTTTTTTTTTTTTTCCGGAAAACAGTATCTCGTAAACTCAGAAAAACAGAGCTTTTTTTTTTTTTTTTTTCGGAAAACAGTATCTCATAAACTCAGAAAAACAGAGCTTTTTTTTTTTTTCCGGAAAACAGTATCTCGTAAACTCAGAAAAACAGAGCTTTTTTTTTTTTTTTTTTCGGAAAACAGTATCTCATAAACTCAGAAAAACATAGCTTTTTTTTTTTTTTCTTTTTCAGAAAACAGTATCTCGTAAACTCAGAAAAACAGAGCTTTTTTTTTTTTTTTCCGGAAAACATTATCTCGTAAACTCAGAAAAACAGAGCTTTTTTTTTTTTTTTTTTTTTTGGAAAACAGTATCTCATAAACTCAGAAAAACATAGCTTTTTTTTTTTTTTTTCTTTTCCAGAAAACAGTATCTCGTAAACTCAGAAAAACAGAGCTTTTTTTTTTTTTTTTTTTTTTCCGGAAAACAGTATCTTGTAAACTCAGAAAAACAGAGCTTTTTTTTTTTTTTTTCCGGAAAACAGTATCTTGTAAACTCAGAAAAACAGAGCTTTTTTTTTTTTTTTTTTTTTTTTCAGGAAACAGTATCTCATAAACTCAGAAAAACAGAGCTTTTTTTTTTTTTTTTTTTTCGGAAAACAGTATCTCATAAACTCAGAAAAACATAGCTTTTTTTTTTTTTTTCTTTTCCAGAAAACAGTATCTCGTAAACTCAGAAAAACAGAGCTTTTTTTTTTTTTTTTTTTTTTTTTTTCCGGAAAACAGTATCTTGTAAACTCAGAAAAACAGAGCTTTTTTTTTTTTTTTTTTTTTTTTTCCGGAAAACAGTATCTTGTAAACTCAGAAAAACAGAGCTTTTTTTTTTTTTTTTTTTTTTTTCAGGAAACAGTATCTCATAAACTCAGAAAAACAGAGCTTTTTTTTTTTTTTTCAGGAAACAGTATCTCCTAAACTCAGAAAAACAGCACCGATTTTTTTTTTAAACTTATTTTTTCTCGTAATTATGAGATAGTTATCTCATTAATTCAGAAAAACAGAGCCGAAATTATTATTTTTTGTGAATGCAATACGCTTCCGTACTTTCCTGATTACTCATATGGGCAAAAGTTTCTGAAAAGGTATGGATAATAGTGTTAGGTATGATTATGACATCAATATCTGTTTGGTTTCAAAACAATTGACATAGTGCCTGCTGAGAAAAAACAACTAAATGTTCATTGTAAATTTTGCTTCCCCACCCTGTACATATATATATATTTATCATCATTTGTTCTTCAAATACCACAAAAATTACACAGACTATATGCACAGCCGTAAATGACACGCACAAACTGAACTAAAAGGGTTTTAAAGGTTAAAGTGACTATTTAGTGTGACCCCTGACCCCATGGCAAGAAACAGCACAAACAATTACGCCGCGTTTCCACTACATGGTACCGGCTCGACTTGACTCGGCCTTTTTGCATTTCCATTACATAAAAGAACGTGAAATCTGGTACTCGGTAGTATTTATTTTTAGAACTTGCTCGACCAAGGTTCCAAAACGGATGAAGAGATCGTAAAATGTGACGTGTAAACACTGCAGACCACTGATTGGTCAGAGAGTTGTTTCTGTGTCATTGCGTCATCAATGCGCGTCCCACCATTTTTTAAAAACCAGATTTGGAAGTTTACTGTAAATGTACCGGTAGGCTAATCCATGATGACAGCCTGCAAAAAAACACTGTGGTCGGTCGAGGAGGTTCAGACATTTCTGTCCTTGTTGAGCCGCATTATGTAATAAATTCCCATTATGTAATAAAAGTTCAAAATGTAATAAAAATGTCACGTCATCTTGTAATAAAGCCGCATTATGTAATAAACTGATGCATTTTGTAATAAACTACCTCAGTGCATTATGTAGTAAATTTTTTTTGCATTATGTAGTAAGTTATTACAATTTGAGAAATTTATTTTAAAAAATGCACTTGTCACATTTTTATTTTCAGGAAAATGTAATAACATGGTTCATTACATAATAACGACACTCAAGGAAATTTTTTTTTCCCCTCTTTAATTGAAGTAGCCCTGCAGATTAGTAGTTGTTGTAGTAGTGCTAATGATAGCCTACCTATTAGCTTTACATTCACAATTAGTACACACACAAAGTAGAAAATGCTGATGTTGCACAATAAATGGTTTTATTTCTAAACAGAACCTTTTTAAGGCAAATTAAAATATTTTGATCAATACAAGGTGTCTATGCCAGAAAAAAAAAAAAAAAAAAACTCAGGAAAGTGTCTTTAACAATGTAAACAACATTTCTGGATATAAAAAAGAGCTAAACCATCACACTTTTGGTACATGCATAATGAACCATGTTATTACATTTTTTTTTAAATAAAAATGTGTCAAGTGCATCTTGTAATAAATTTCTCAAATTGTAATAACTTACTACATAATGCGAAAAAATTTACTACATAATGCACTGAGGTATTTTATTACAAAATACGTCAGTTTATTACATAATGCGGCTTTATTACAAGATGACGTGACATTTTTATTACATTTTGAACTTTTATTACATAATGGGAATTTATCACATAATGCGGCTCAACAGTCCTTGATGCCGATGAAAAGAGTCAGTGTGAGACTGAAGGGGAAACACGCAACGAACAGAAGTTACACGAAGCATCGGCGTGACGAGCTGGTACTCTAAAGTCGGTAGTATACTGTAATGGAATTGGTCTCCAGGAATAGTACCTGGTACCTGAGTCGAGCTGGTACTACGTAGTGGAAACGTGACATTAGAAACATCTGACATGTTGAATGAAACTGGGATAAAACATCAGAAATTTAACGCAATAATTCTAATATTAGGGTGAAAGGCATGTTAAGTGCAAAGGGAGGTCACACTAAATACAACCTCTGGTTTGTAGAAGCTGTTTTTTTCACTGAAACTTTTGTTTTTACTGCTGTACATACTTACATATATCCAAACTGGATCTAAATACAAAGACTGAGAAATACATATATGTGGTCATTAGAACTTTACTAAACCAACAAACCTGATGTTGTCTTTGGAATTCTTCACATTACTGTAGATCTAGAAAACATTGGCCAACCTGCACCAATTCATCTTATGGAAGTTTGTAAGATTTGGCACATTTTATATCTGGAGTAGATAACTGTAGACCAGTGTTATTGATTTATACACTGCAAAAATCAAAATCTCACTAAGACAATTTTCACTTGTTCCATTGGCAGATTTTTTTGCTTAATTCAAGCAAAAAAAAAAAAAAATCTGCCAATGGAACAAGTGAAAATTACTTTGGTAAGATTTCTTGAAATAAGATTTTCTAGATCTATTGTCTAAAAATAAATTCTTATATCTCACTGAAAAGTTACTCTTTAGGTGATTATGTCTTATTTTAAGTGTGATGAGAAATTTTGACTAGAAATGAGAAAAATACACTTGGTAAGATTTTGATCTTTGCAGTGTCTGCACCACAAACCAGAATGGACCAGTTCTATGTTGGCAGAAAACTGTTATCTGTCAGTATGATGACACCAGAACTACTGCAGTGATTTGAGTGAAATGTAGTTTAAGGATGGGGCATGGGCCAACGATGGTCTTGAACTACTCCTGTTCCACACATTCACACCTCCTGGGGACCCTCCTCATCTCTGTCTAAACCATCTTGTTAACTTCCTTGTACTTTTCAGAACCTTCCAGATGATAGAGTTGGACTCAAAGTGAAGTAAAGTTACACTTTAAGTATTTGTTAGAAGTATTTTACCTCTATTTGTACAGCACACCTTACAACAACATTCAACACTGTATTGAATATTAAACATAGTGGTGAATATACAAATAATACACTGTTAAGCAAAGGGGAAGATAAGGGTGGACAAAAGTTTTTGAACACCCGTAAAATTTTATACAATCTCTCTATATATTTCAGTGTAATATCATGAATTATTTGCAGAAAAAGTCTTTTGATTGATTGATTGATGTATTTATTTCGAACATGAATGTCAAACAGAAGAAAATAAATAAACAAAACATTTAAACATAAGACATATAATACATATTCAAAAAGGAGTGAGAAGAAGTACAACTTAGAAACTCCCACCCCTTCTCCTTATACAATTAATAACAATAATAACCTTCCTCGTCTAATCATATCTATACACTATGCCATAATTTGACTGATACTAGTAAATAATTAGGTTTCTGGCTTTATATTATTATGAACAAATATAATATGATTTACATAAACACATAATACAATAACACATATATGTAAATACATATTTATACACAGATCTATACACACATATACACTTACATATATACACACACACACACACATACACACACATACACACCTATACATACATTTACACACACTTACCACATACTAGTACATCTTTATATCACCCAGTGTTCCCCAACACCTCCCTCATCCCTGTACCTCTGAAAAATTGTGTCTTTGTACCTCTTTTTAAATTCTTTCATGCTTGGACATTGCTTTAACTCTATATTAAATCTGTTCCACAGTCTCACCCCGTTGAACAGAAACACAAAAACCCTTCCTAGTCGTGCATATTAAGGGAATTTTAAAGTTAATTTTCCCCCTTAAATCATAACCCCCCTCGTGAATACTGAATAATTTCTGTATATTTGTTGGTAAAAGATTATTTTTAGCTTTGTACATTATTTGAGCTGTTTGATAGTCCACAATGTCTGTGAACTTGAGTAATTTTGACTGTAAGAATAACAAGTTTGTGTGTTCCTGGTAACCAACATTATGAATGAGCCGAATTGTTTTTTTGGGTTTTTTTGGTGAAAAGGTGTGCCTGCATCCGACAGAAACACAAACAAATGTATTTATCCACAAATATTCCATGATAATAGACTGAAATATTTATAGAGATTGTGTAAAATTTAGATATTGTTTAAAATTTTAAGGATGTCAAAAAACTTTTTTTTTTTTTTTTGGCTTTTTGTTAACAAGAAAAAATAACATAACTACATTTTTGACACTTTCAACATGTCATACCCTGGATGTGTTTCATTAAAATGCTGACACATCCACCACATGGAACGGAGCATGTGCAGAAAGGAGCATATAGGTTTGGAGAATGGAACGATACTCGGTAGAGTTCAATGTCTCAATGGTGATTCTTACTGCAGTATATCACAAATACACACACAAAGTTTTTCAATTCCATCTTAAACTCATCTTTTCTCCTTGCCTTTTGAAACCATGTGAGATGTTTGACTATAATTTTTTATTCTGTTGTTTTATCTGGTATTGTTCTTATTTTTTATTGTTTTAACAGTACATCTTTTTATGTCATTTAATCTATTCTTGTCTTTTATTATTTTGGTTTTATTTATTCCTCTGTACAGCACTGTTTTTTTTTTGTACAGTTGTTTTATGTCTTTTAATCTATTTCTTGTATTTTATTCTATTATTTAGTTGTTTTTTTTTATTTGTTCCTCTGTACAGCACTTTGTTCCACTGTGGTTGTTTTAAAGTGTTTTACAAATAAAGATGGATTGAAAATACATGAGGTGTCCATAAACTTTTGTCCACTACTGTATAGTCAGTACCACCTATGGCGTCTGGATGTAACACACATCCATTAAACACAAACCCTCCATGACTGCCCTTTTGTGGTCATGTTTCAATTTACAGACAGATTGTTTTGACATGTGTTAATGTGTTAAATCACTCTGCTTTTTCATGACATCAGCTTCTCACTCACAACCAGCTGTGTGTCTTCTGTGGGTGAGAACGAGTGTTTGTGTGGAGACTTTGACAGTTTGAGTACATGTTAGAACAAGGGTGTCGGTTCATGGGCCACATACAGCCAATACCATGTCAACTGGGCCAGACGAAAACGTTTACATCTACAAAGTTACCTTACAAATCTGAGTGCGTAATCTAAACAATCTGAAATGTTTTAGGAAAAATAAGTGCCATTTTAAAAAATATCCAGTAAAATAATAACATAATAACTCATAAATAATGACGACTCCAAACTTTTGTCTTTGTTTTAGAGTGAAAAAAACTTAAAATTACAACATCAGAATGTTTACATCTACAAAATTACCTTATAAATCTGAATAATCTGAACAACCTGAAATGTCTTAGGAAAAATAAGTGCCATTTTTAAAATATCCAGTAAAATAATAACATAATAACTCATAAATAATGACGACTCCAAACTTTTGTCTTTGTTTTAGAGTGAAAAAACTTAAAATTACAACATCAAAATGTTTACATCTACAAAGTTACCTTATAAATCTGAATAATCTGAACAACCTGAAATGTTTTAGGAAAAATAAGTGCCATTTAAAAAAATATCCAGTAAAATAATAACATAATAACTCATAAATAATGACAACTCCAAACTTTTGTTTTTGTTTTAGAGTGAAAAAAACTTAAAATTACAACATCAAAATGTTTACATCTACAAAGTTACCTTATAAATCTGAATAATCTGAACAATCTGAAATGTTTTAGGAAAAATAAGTGCCATTTTAAAAAATATCCAGTAAAATAATAACATAATAACTCATAAATAATGACGACTCCAAACTTTTGTCTTTGTTTTAGAGTGAAAAAGACTTAAAATTACAACATCAGAATGTTTACATCTACAAAATTACCTTATAAATCTGAATAATCTGAACAACCTGAAATGTCTTAGGAAAAATAAGTGCCATTTTTAAAATATCCAGCAAAATAAAAACATAATAACTCATAAATAATGACGACTCCAAACTTTTGTCTTTGTTTTAGAGTGAAAAAACTTAAAATTACAACATCAAAATGTTTACATCTACAAAGTTACCTTATAAATCTGAATAATCTGAACAATCTGAAATGTTTTAGGAAAAATAAGTGCCATTTTTAAAAAAAATATCCAGTAAAATAATAACATAATAACTCATAAATAATGACAACTCCAAACTTTTGTTTTTGTTTTAGAGTGAAAAAAACTTAAAATTACAACATCAGAATGTTTACATCTACAAAGTTACCTTATAAATCTGAATAATCTGAACAACCTGAAATGTCTTAGGAAAAATAAGTGCCATTTTAAAAAATATCCAGTAAAATAATAACATAATAACTCATAAATAATGACGACTCCAAACTTTTGTCTTTGTTTTAGAGTGAAAAAGACTTAAAATTACAACATCAGAATGTTTACATCTACAAAGTTACCTTATAAATCTGAATAATCTGAACAACCTGAAATGTCTTAGGAAAAATAAGTGCCATTTTAAAAAATATCCAGTAAAATAATAACATAATAACTCATAAATAATGACGACTCCAAACTTTTGTCTTTGTTTTAGAGTGAAAAAGACTTAAAATTACAACATCAGAATGTTTACATCTACAAAATTACCTTATAAATCTGAATAATCTGAACAACCTGAAATGTCATAGGAAAAATAAGTGCCATTTTTAAAATATCCAGTAAAATAATAACATAATAACTCATAAATAATGACGACTCCAAACTTTTGTCTTTGTTTTAGAGTGAAAAAAACTTAAAATTACAACATCAAAATGTTTACATCTACAAAATTACCTTATAAATCTGAATAATCTGAACAACCTGAAATGTTTTAGGAAAAATAAGTGCCATTTTTAAAATATCCAGCAAAATAATAACATAATAACTCATAAATAATGACGACTCCAAACTTTTGTCTTTGTTTTAGAGTGAAAAAGACTTAAACTTACAACATCAAAATGTTTACATCTACAAAGTTACCTTATAAATCTGAATAATCTGAACAATCTGAAATATTTTAGGAAAAATAAGTGCCATTTTAAAAAAATATCCAGTAAAATAATAACATAATAACTCATAAATAATGACGACTCCAAACTTTTGTCTTTGTTTTAGAGTGAAAAAGACTTAAAATTACAACATCAAAATGTTTACATCTACAAAGTTACCTTATAAATCTGAATAATCTGAACAACCTGAAATATTTTAGGAAAAATAAGTGCCATTTTAAAAAAATATCCAGTAAAATAATAACATAATAACTCATAAATAATGACGACTCCAAACTTTTGTCTTTGTTTTAGAGTGAAAAAACACTTAAAATTACAACATCAAAATGTTTACATCTACAAAGTTACCGTATAAATCTGAATAATCTGAACAATCTGAAATGTTTTAGGAAAAATAAGTGCCATTTAAAAAAAAATATCCAGTAAAATAATAACATAATAACTCATAAATAATGACGACTCCAAACTTTTGTTTTTGTTTTAGAGTGAAAAAACTTAAAATTACAACATCAAAATGTTTACATCTACAAAGTTACCTTATAAATCTGAATAATCTGAACAACCTGATATGTCTTAGGAAAAATAAGTGCCATTTTTAAAATATCCAGTAAAATAATAACATAATAACTCATAAATAATGACGACTCCAAACTTTTGTTTTTGTTTAAGAGTGAAAAAAACTTAAAATTACAACATCAAAATGTTTACATCTACAAACTGTCCTTTAAAAATGTGAATAACATGAACAACCTGAAATGTATTAAGAAAAATACGCGGAATTTTTATAATCTTATGCCTCAGTTTATCATTTACACGTGTGCATTACGACATATAGATCACAGTGGAGCTATAAAGACATAAAACATTAAATAACAGGCAGAATATTAGTCAAATTGCACTCAGTTTTCTTAAAATATTTCAGGTTCATATTTATTCAAGTTATTCACATTTTTGTGAAATGATAGTTTGTAAATGTCAATATTTTCATGTAATTTTAATTTTTTCCACTTTAAAACAGAGAAACATTTGTAGTTGTCATTATTTATAGGTTATTATATTATTATTTTACTGGTCTGATCCACCTGAGATCATTTTGGTCTGTATGTGGACCCTGAACTAAAATGATTTTGACACCATTAATTTTTGCATTTCACAAATTCATCCCAGGGGCTGGATTGGACCTTTTGGTGAGCCGGTTTTGGCCCACAGACTGTATGTTTGACACCTGTGCGTTCGAACAAACTTTAACCTTTTATCGGGCAAGTGACTATTTTTGATAATTTCCTCAAACAGTAAATATGGGGCCAATCCCGCGCTTCAGTGAGGTCAAGAAGCATGTTGGTGAGGAGACTGTTACTTAAGCACAAGCTGTAATTAAAAATAAAGTTGTCCTCCGAAGAGGGGGAGTGGTGGTGGGTTAAAAAAAAAAAAAAAAAAAAAAAAAAAGAAGCATGTTGGTTTTTATACTAGTGATTCAGAGTGATTTTATGGAAATTTTGAAGCTGTAAATATGAATATGACTGATTTTTGTCCATTTATGACCTTATAACAGTTGTTTTATTGCGTGTGTTTAATTTTTAGCAAGTGCTGCTCAGATGCTTTATGGCAAGAGAAGGGAGACTGTTGTCACGGCAACTGACAAGGAGGTAGATGACAATGTCCAATAACAAACTACGGAATATTTACCGTAGTTTAGCTCCACCAGAGTGTGAATGTGTGAGCCAACGAATAATGGATCAATAATGTAAAGCGCATGGGTGCCTTGAAAAGCACTATAGAAATGTAATCCATTATTATTATTATTATTATTATTATTATTTCAATGAGTGCCTTATAAAGGGTTAACTTACATTTTAACTAGTTATTTCATTAGAGCCGTCATCCATTAGTATTCCTGCTTTAGGAATGTTCTTATGGGGAGCTTTAAAAATACTCCCTCTCAGACCCCACCCTCTGTGTGACTGTGGAAGGTGCTAAAATGTCAGATGGAGGCTGAGGGGAGGGGGTTGGGGGGGTATCGAGGGGCTGGGGGGTGAGGTGTGAATGTGTATGACAGGAGTTATTCAAGGACATCCACAGGACACCGAGTCACAAGACCTGTCTGCAGAACCAGATCTGAAGGCTTTGAAAGGGTTAGGTGGGGTTTTTGTGCTACTTCTCAAATCTACATCAGTTTTCCATGTTTAGAATATTTTTGTCAGTTTTTCCCGCCGTTGTATAGTCCTTTCTCCATAGGGAACCGAAGCCTAAGAACACTTTTTTTTTTTTTTTAACATATAATGGGTTCCTGACAAAAGACAGCCTGTATTAACATGTGACTTTCTGTTTTAAAATGTTATTTCTGATTCAAAGTGACAATCTAAATGATCAAGGCAGCCAAAATTGCTATATATCCACTCAAGTGAAACCCTCTGGAAGGTGAGTGGGCCACACACTTCTGATTAGAGGGCGCTAAAATTAGTGTTAGGCTTTAAAACAGTAGTGGTAGTGTAAAAGTCTCTTCATGGCTTAGCACTAGATTACATCTCAATATTTAAGTCCAAGGTGAAAACATTCTTTTTAGCTCTGCACATGGCAACTGAAATGGATTTATCTGTACACTTCTCATTCTATTTTAACCATTTTACTTTTTATTAACAAATAAAGACCCAGCGCTACTTTTGTGGCAGTTCCAAATTAATTTGTCTCGATATTTTTCATATATTCACATTTTGTATTTTGAATTTCCCCTTGGGGATTAATAAAGTCTATCTATCTATCTATCTATCTATCTATCTATCTGTCTGTCTGTCTGTCTGTCTGTCTGTCTGTCTGTCTGTCTGTCTGTCTGTCTGTCTGTCTGTCTGTCTGTCTGTCTGTCTGTCTATCTATCTATCTATCTATCTATCTATCTATCTATCTATCTATCTATCTATCTATCTATCTATCTATCTATCTATCTATCTATCTATCTATCTATCTATCACCTTTCTTAAGTGATTTATCATAATTTAATATAATATTAATATCCCTAGTTTGAGTGTTTTCAGTGTAAATCATGTATTTTCCTATATTTCATTCACTGATCATATAGATGTTCATAAAAGCTCAGAGTAAATTCAAAGGTTATTATATCAAAACAAAGAAAACTGAAGAAAAAGTGTCTTTTTCAGTAAAAATCTCTCATTAACTGAACATAAACCCAGTGTCTCCATCCACTGTCATTGATCCAACTCCATGGGTTTTACTGGTGAATCAATGTTGTAGAAGATGACAGTGTTTCCATGGTAACTACGGAGCCTCTGAACGTCCAAATGGGTCATATCTGATGACCATGAAAAGATGACAAACTGCATGTTACACCAATTATTTACATGTATTTTGTGTTTTTTGTTTTTTTTTAGTGGAAATCCAGTATTTTCCTACATTTAATTTACTAATCATGTATTTGGTCATAACTAAAGAGTAAAGTTGAGGGTTATTATATCGAAAAATACAGAAAACTGGAGAAAAAAAAAAGGACTTTTTTTTTTTTTTTTTTTTTTTTTTAGCAAAATCTCTCATTAACTGAACATAAATCCAGTGTCTCCATCTATTGTCATTGATCCAACTCCACTGGTTTTACTGGTGAATCAATGTTGCACAAGATGACAGTGTTTCCACGGTAACTACGGAGCCTCTGAACATCCAAATGGATCATATCTGATGACCATGAAAAGATGACAAACTGTATGTTACATCAATTATTTACATGTATTTTGTGTTTTGTTTTGGTTTTTTTAGTGAAAATCCAGTATTTTCCTACATTTAATTTACTAATCTAATGTATTTGGTCATAACTAAAGAGTAAAGTTGAGGGTTATTATATAAACAAAATAGAGAAAACCGGAAAAAAAAAGACTTTTTCAGCAAAATCTCTCAATAACTGAACATAAATCCAGTGTGTCCATCTATTGTCACTGATCCAACTCCATGGGTTTTACTGGTGAATCAATGTTGTAGAAGATGACAGTGTTTCCATGGTAACTACGGAGCCTCTGAACATCCAAATAGGTCATATCTGATGACCATGAAAAGATGAAAAACTACATTTTACATAAATTATTACATGTATTTTGTGTTCTTTTCAGTGAAAATCCAATATTTTCCTACATTTAATTTACTAATCATGTATTTGGTCATAAGTAAAGAGTTTTTTATTATACCAAAAAATACTGAAAAATGGAAAAAAAAAAAAAAGAAAAAAATTTTTTTTTTCAGCAAAATCTCTCCTTAACTGAACATAAACCCAGTGTCTCCATCCACTGTCATTGATCCAACTCCATGGGTTTTACTGGTGAATCAATGTTGTAGAAGATGACTGTGTTTCCACGTTCACTTTGGAGCCTCTGCACGTCCAAATGGGTCATATCTGATGACCATGAAAAGATGACAAACTGCATTTTACATCAATTATTCACATGTATTTTGTGTGTTTTTTCAGTGAAAATCCTAAATTTTCCTACATTTAATTTACTAATCATGTAGATGGTCATAACTAAAGAGTAAAGTTGAGGGTTAGTATATAAAAAAAAAAAAAAATTGAGAAAACTGGAAAAAAAAAATACTTTTTCAGCAAAATCTCTCATTAACTGAACATAAACCAAATGTCTCCATCCACTCTCATTGATCCAACTCCATGGGTTTTACTGGTGAATCAATGTTGTAGAAGATGACAGTGTTTCCACGGTAACTCTGAACATCCAAATGGGTCATATATGATGACCATGAAAAGATGAATAACTGTATTTACACCAATTACTTACATGTATCGATAGGATGAGTGGATCAACAGGTATTAAACAGTTTAGATCAGTAGATGCTTTTGGTAGTTGGTAGATGTTTGGGTCTTTATGGGTTAAACTGATACCTTGCTGTTTTAGCTGCATATAATGTGAAATACAAACATATTATGGGTATTTTTTGTCTGTTTTTGCATTCAGGGTGTTTTGCATTCTGTCAGATGCACAGATGGAGAAACAGTCTTATTACAGACACAGTGAGAGACGCAACACAATGTTTGACTAGCTCCGGCGCTGGGAATAATTCAGGACCTTTTAAAACGATGTTAAGATTTCAAAAGCACCTGTAGCAAACAGTAGGATGTGAAGATGCTCTACTTCCTGACGCCTGACATAAAAGCTCCTGTCGTTACACCGGAGAGTTATCAACAGTGTGCAGAGGCATGGTGCTCCGCCTAACAGCAAATCAATATTGGTAGGTTAAAGTGTAAAGTGTGATTAATGTATAAACAGTGTAATGTGGACAGCTCCCCGCAGCACTTCTGAGCGCTTGTTAATGTCATACAACTATTTCTGGAAAGTGATTAGCATTTTTTATAGTTCTGCAGGGAAGAATGAAACAGAATGAAGACTATTCTCTTTTGATACTGTACATGAATATTCAGAAGAACGCAGCCTCGTTGACATTCAACAGAGAAAACGTGTCAGTAATGTAGTGTGACAAAGCTTGATTTATGGTGATGTTTGCGTATTGTGTGTGGATAAACCACTTTATGTATATGCAGTGTTTGGTGAATCCTATTGGGTATACAGATTTGGTGATTACACACTAAACCCTTTCTTCATTTGCATTAAAAGATTCTGAACTTATCAATCAATCCACACCCAAAGCAGCACAGACTCCATTAAACACGAGTCTTTGTCATAATTAATGTGGCATTTGTGTGACAGTCAATAATAATGGAAATAACAAAGCACTGTCAGATGCTAAAGAAATGATAAGAAGGCTGACCTCAATTTCCTGCTTATACAAAACATGCAAACAAGTGGTAAACTTTAATTAAACTTCCACTCCTGGATGTCATGACAGATCAGAGCCTCTCCCAACAGCTCATGACCCCATTTACACTCCAACATGATGTATTTCCTGTAACTTTGTCTGGATATTCTAATCCCAGGCATGGTTCATTTAAATATGTTGTCTTTATTTTAATTTGTCATGTACTGTAAACTCAACATGTAACTGTGATTAATTAACAAGTAATGTGTGTGTGTCCTGGGGGTAGATACATAACAAAAATAAGTGTTTTGTTTTTTGTTTTTTTTTTCCTTTTAATTAAAAAAAAAAAAAAAGCTGATTGGTTCATGTAAAACAAATCTTAGAAGGTGGTGGTTGAAGAGTATTGATGGAAAAACAAATTTTACATTACAGTTCATTACAGTTTCACATTCCACTGCAAAAAAGCTGCAATTATTTTCTTTCTCTCCTTTTTCTTTCTTTCTTTTAAACTTTATTTATAGAGCTTTTCAACATTTAGAAAACTTTTCAACATTTAACAAATATAACATTTATAATTTCAAGTCATGGGTTCATGATACACAGATTGACACTGGACACTTTACATTACAGTTAATTATACAGGGTGGGGAAGCAAAATTTACAATATTTTGAGGCAGGGATTGAAAGACAGTGTATGACCAATTAGTTTATTGAAAGTCATGAGAATTTATTTGCCTCAAGAAAATTTACATAATAGAAAATGTTTTTATTCTATGTGTCCTCCTTCTTTCTCAATAACTGCCTTCACACGCTTCCTGAAACTTGTGGAAGTGTTCCTCAAATATTCGGGTGACAACTTCTCCCATTCTTCTTTAATAGTATCTTCCAGACTTTGTCGTAACAGTTTTGCTCATAGTCATTCTCTTCTTTCCATTATAAACAGTCTTTATGGACACTCCAACTATTTTTGAAATCTCCTTTGGTGTGACGAGTGCATTCAGCAAATCACACACTCTTTGACGTTTGCTTTCCTGATTACTCATATGGGCAAAAGTTTCTGAAAAGGTATGGATAATAGTGTTAGGTATGATTATGACATCAATATATGTTTGGTTTCAAAACAATTGACGTAGTGCCTGCTGAGAAAAAACAACTAAATGTTCATTGTAAATTTTGCTTCCCCACCCTGTAGTTTCATATTCCACGCAAAAAAGCTGCACTTAACTTTCTTTTTCTTTCTTTCTTTCTTTCTTTCTTTCTTTCTTTCTTTCTTTTAAACTTTATAGAGCTTTTCAGCATTTATAGAACTTTTCAACATTTAACAAATATAACATTTGTAATTTCAAGTTCTGTGTTCATGATACACAGATTGACACCGGACATGATAAACAAACAGAACTAATTAAAAAACTGAATACAAACAAAACACATATAACAATTCAGTCAAGACAGTGCATTCTGGTACATTTAAGGAAAATAAAGAAATAAATAAACAAACAGGTCAATCACAATATAAACAACTAAAATGTATTTACAGTTCCAGGCCAGGTAACATTTTCACAAAGTCTAAAACAGGCTCCCATATTTTGTTAAATTTGAGTTATTTAAGGTGCACCTAATTTTTTCTGACCTTATATTTATCATGATGTCTCTGATCCATGAATCGCGTGTTGGAGGTGATGAGTCCTTCCATTTGAAAACAACGGTACGCCGAGCTAGGAAAGATGACAAGGCCACAACTTTTTGTAGGTTAGCTGGAGGGATTGAAAAAATTAAAGAAGGTCTGCACAACCTGTGAGCTCCCAGAAAGTTTATTAGACAAAGTCGGGCCAAGTCCTTAGTCTGATGAAGGGCCTTGGCCCAAAACGTCACCACTTTGTCTAATAAACTTTCTGGGGGCTCACAGGTTAAGCAGACCTTCTTTTATTTTTTCATAATTTTTTGGGGATCCTGCACACCTCTCATTTTTTGGATGTGCATGTCGATCACCTCTCTAGCTGGAGGGATTGATTCATCTGTGCATGAAACAAGACCAAAAATAGAAGATTTATTATCTTTCTATGTAAAAACTTGCCACAACTTTCCAAACCTAAATCTAAGCAAATCTTATCTATAATATTGTCTCTGCCTAAAAGTAACAGTTAAGTCTTTTTATTTTTTTTTTATTTATTTTTTTTTAATATTGACATTATTATATGTCTGCAAATTTTGTGCATTGAAAAAAAAATGGAATTTAATCTTAATAATTCTATTACATACTTATTTTTCATTTTTGCTATGAGTAAAATGTTGTCTTAGGTCAAGTGTTATCCTTGCGGAGTTCCTCAGGGTTGAACTTTTGGTCTCTTTCATTTTTGTATCATTAATCAAAAAAAACCCAAACAAACAAAAAAACCCAAACAATTTGTTCCAAAAAAAAGAGCAGATTTCTATTCAACAAATTAACAATATCAATAGTACTGTATGTCTGCAAATTTTGTGCACTGAAAAAAAAAAATTGGAATTTAATTTTAATAATTTCATTACATACATATTTTCATTTTTGCTACAAGTAAAATATTCTCTTAGGTCAAGTGTTCTCCTGGAGCTCCTCAGGGTTTAGCTTTTGTTCTCTTTAATTTTCGTATCATTAAACTAAACATAAGCAATTAGTTAAAAAAAAAATGGCAGAGTTCTATCAAAGTTAACAATATTGACAGTATTGTACGTCTGCAAATTCTGTGCATGAACTTTTTTTAAAAATTCAATCAATAAGTTCATCACGTTCATATTTTCTTTTTTGCTAACAAATTAACAAATTACATAACAAATGTATAAACTAGCTTACTCAGTGGTGTTTGCCTATTAAACACTTTTTTATTATTGAGTTGGTGGCAAAAGTTTGTCTTTTTCTATTCTGGATTAAAGGTTTTATTGAACTATTGTAACAAAACAACATACATGGAAAGCAATAAAACAACCTCAACCTGTTTGTGCCACATTTCCAGGCTCTTCAGTTGAACTTTTGATTCCTTTTGTTTTGCAGCATTGTGGAAAATAGAGGTTATCGGTAATGGAGAGATGTACAGATGCGGTAGAAAAATAAGAAAAGAAAAAGGCACTGTGAGGACTTACAACTGTTTATTAAATATTCATTCTATTTAAAGGTTTCCACATCACAGTAACACATTGTTTACATACTCTTACATCTCATTCTCTGACATATATAGACATATATTTATAGTTTTAAGGTGTTATAAGGTGAGTAGCAGTATCTAAAAGGCTTCACTGTGATGTAGTTTACTTCCTTATATTGACATTATCGACTTCTTACCTACAGTATTAGCTAATTAACTCTCCATCCAACAGACTACAGACTACCATTAAGGGATGCAATTACTGTAGAAACAAATCCGGTTATATTCTAGGGAAACTGGCGGTAATAATATGGCCCGAGAGAGATAATTAATTGCAGAAAAACAATGGCAATAGCTGAAAATAGCCGCTGCCCTTTATACTATTGTACTGTCCAAATTTGCAGGTATAGGTTGTGAATTGAAGTGTGTTTTTGAGTCATTATTTCAGTGTGAGCCACGTTAAATGGTTGAGTCAGGTGAATCAATGTTGTTTTTCCCATGCAATGTATCCAGAAATCTCAGACAACTGCAGCTATATCAGATCTATGCACAACAAACATCTGTGTTATTATTTCAAGTAATTTGGCAGGTCTAATGGAATTAAGCAGGCTTTAATTTATCTAAGATTAACACACTGTCAACAAAGTAATGATAGTGGAAGGAACACGATACTTTTCTTTTGTAGATATGTAGCTATTTGGCAGCTAACTGATATTGAATCATCTTGTTGCTAACGTTTGATCTCCTCACCTGCAGCAAATGCCAATACTGACTTCTGTGATGGCTTGCCAGTCCAGAAGGCAATCATTTAAACTCATGAATACTTCAGCATTTATAAGATGCCAAGATAAACTCTTAAGGTTTTTGCTGAGTGGGGATGTTCTTCCTCCTTAGAGACATTGTGGTGTTTTGCAGGCAATCTCGTTACAGATGAAGAATTTAGCGTTTCATCTGAACAGACTCCATCCATCCCATCACAACAGTCCTGCTGTTTTTATACTGACGGTATAAAAACAGCAGGACTGTACAACAACTCTATGTATCAAGACGACTTCATATAATGTCCATTCAGTATTGATATGGTCAGGGTTAACGCAACAGTTGCAGGGAAGATAACTGTGTATTGAGATTGCTATTTCCTCTCAAAGGTGGTCGTGTTCGTGTTGTGGGTGTACATAGAGGCACTTATATTTGACAGTATAGTTCAGCCTTGAAAAAAAATGTACGTGCATCAGGGTGTGTTTGTGTGTGTGTGTTATCTGGGTCTCGGTAATACATGTGCTCCCATAGTGCTTCGGCTTCATTGGTTACATGGGAATAAAAGAGCAGAGCAAGGCCGTGCTTCTACAGATACCGAGATTACTTGATATATAGCAATGTGGTTTATGTAATGACATGTATTTATCAGAGAAGGCAAAAATACATGCATTTTTAAAATTCAAACTGAAGTTCAACAGTGCAGACGTTTGTGCATACCTGGTAAAAGTCCAAATAATGATTCAATTTCTGAACTCAAGGAAAAGGTTTAGAAATACAAGCCCTGAACTTGTTTTTTTTTTTTTTTTGTTACAATATTACAATAATTTGTGATATGCACTGTTCAGTAATAAATGGGTCATCTTTTCTGTGTCTTATTGCCTGTTTTGAAAGTGTAAAAATTAGAAAGAACAGATGTTTTGTTAAAATGTAAGGAGTAAAAGTAAAAGAGAGACTTATCCATGCATTTATCTCTAGCAGGTTAAGGCGGCCATACACTGTGCGATTATTTCGATCGTTGCACGCAGCTCCATCTAAAACTGTGCGAATCAATCGTAAAGTCAGTGTTATGACCCTGGGTCCTAATTTGTCTATTTATATGTATATGTATATATATTTCTGTATAGTGTGTGTGTTCTCCCCGTCCTGTAGGAGTGCTGCGCCCTTTTTGTGTCTGTTTGTGTTGCAGGACGCTGATTAGTGGAACATGGTTGCCCGGCCCCTTTAAAAATGGCCCTGGAGCTTCAGTTGGTCCTCTCTCTTGCCTCCTGCCAGCTCTCAACCCTGTGTTCTGTGTGTGTGACCGTCAGTCTTCGTGTGTTCCTGTGACAATTCGATTGTATATACACTGAACAAAAATAAAAATGCACGACTTTTGTTTTTGCTCCCATTTTTCATGAGCTGAACTGAAAGATCTAAAACTTTTTCTGTGTACACACAAGGTTTATTTCTCTCAAATATTGTTCACAAATCTGTTTAAATTTGTGTTAGTGAACACTTCTTCTTTGCTGAGATAATCCATCTACCTCACAGGTGTGGCATATCAAGATGCTGATTAGACAGCAGGATTTTTTCACAGGTGTGCCTTAGGCTGGCCACAATAAAAAGCCACTCTAAAATGTGCAGTTTTATCACACAGCACAATACCACAGATGTCACAAGTTTTGAGGGAATATGCAGTAGTCATGCTGACTTCAGGAATCTCCACCAGAGCTTTTGCCTGTGAATTGAATGTTCATTTCTCTGCCATAAGCCATCTCCAAAGGTGTTTCAGAGAATTCATTAAGAAGACTGTGTGAGGAAAATGGTGGTCACACCAAATACTGACTGGTTTTCTGACCCCCCTGGACCACCCAATACAGTGAAACTGCACATTTTAGAGTGGCCTTTTATTGTGGCCAGCCTAAGTCACACCTGTGCAATAATCCTGCTGTCTAATCAGCAGCTTGATATGCCACACCTGTGAGGTGGATGGATTATCTCAGCAAAGGACAAAGGAGAAGTGCTCACTAACACAGATTTAGACAAATTTATGAACAATATTTGAGAGAAATAGGCCTTTTGTGTACATAGAAAGAGTTTTAGATCTTTGCGTTCAGCTCATGAAAAATGGGAGCAAAAACAAAAGTCGTGCATTTATATTTTTGTTCAGTGTAGTTGTAAATAGATGTTTTGTAATTCGATCCTTTTTCTGGTAGAGGAGGTCGGCTCTTTTGTTTTTCCCGTTTTCTCCTGTTTTTTTGGTTAGGGAGTTTAGGTAAGTTTTCTGTATTTTATTTATTTTTTGAATTTATTTTGGAGTAGGTAATTTAGTTTGAACTCCCAAGAAGATATTATGTTTGTCGTTTTAGCCACACCCTCCCCTAACCCTTCTTTAGTTGTTTAAAATAATAATAATAATAATAATGAATATTGTGAATTTTAGTTTTGACTGACGTGTGTGTTTGGGAGCTGGGAGGGGACAAAGTGAGCATATTATGTTCGCCCTGGTGAACCCCTAGGCCGGGGCATAACAGTCAGGCTCACGATTCATGTTCTCACACTGTATGGACCGATGCTCGTATGCGACCTGACTGCTCACACTGTAGGACCATACACCAGAGGACGCACCACACGTTCAAGTGTTGTATCCGGAAATACATCGTTAAAATTCCAAGGAATCTGAAAGTGCATAGACAATTGTGAATTGGCATGAGTCACGAAATGGTAGTGCTAAACAAAAACCAATGAGCTGCTTTGGCAATATGTGCCATTATCTGCGGGGAATCAAAAAAGAAGAAAAGACGACATGTTTGGTGCAGGAATTGGTTGTCCAGAGGTGGACAGTATGGGCTGTCAGTCCTACAGCAAAGAGAACCAGAGGTAAGCTGCAAAAGCTAAACTGCACTAGGCCAATAGCCAGCTACTGTTAGCTTAGAATTAGCTTACAGTAGCTGGCTATTATTGTATTGGTGCATGCACGGTGTGAGAATTTAGATAGATAGATAGATAGATAGATAGATAGATAGATAGATAGATAGATAGATAGATAGATAGATCGATAGATCGATAGATCGATCGATCGATCGATCGATCTGGGTTCTCCCCCAGCCCTGTAGGAGTGCTGTGCTTGTTTTTTGTCGTTTAGTTTCCCTTGCGGGGTGAAGCTGATTGGTGGAGCAAAATTACCCAGCCCCTTTAAAAATGACCCTGGATCCTCCAGTTCAGTGTCTCCTTGTTCGCTGCCAGCTCCCAACCGTGATTCCTGCTTGTGTGTTGATCATCAGTCATCATGTGTTCGTGTGTGATAATTCATAAATTGTATATAGTTATAAATAGCCTTCTTGTAAATCAATCCTTTTTTCTGGTAGGGGAGGACAGCTCTTTTGTCTTCACGTTTTCTCCTGTTTTTCATAGGGAGTTTAGGGTAGTTTCATGTATTTTATTTCTTGGATTTATTTTGGATAGGAAATTTAGTTTGAACCTCAAAGAAGACTTTTTGTTTGCTGTTTTAGCCGAGCCCTCCCCTAACCCTCCTTTAGTTGTTTAATAATAAATATTGTGAACTTTAGTTTGGACTGACGTGTGTGCTTGGGAGTTGGTAGGGGACAAGAACGCATATTGTGTACGTCTCAGTAAACCCCCAGGCCAGGACATAACCTCTGTGTCTCTAAACTCTTGTATCATACAGGTCAGCCTAACATTTAACGTTTACTGAAACTGATGTCTTTTAAAACAACAGGGAACTTGAAGGTGTGTGTTTGGGTTCAAGCAGGTTGTTTGATTATAGATGGATCTTCTGCAGGGTTTGTTTCCCCTCTGAAACACATTTTTCATATTTAATAACCATACAAAAATGAAAAATTTATTTGATATAGAAGAGTAGAGTGCTGCTTGTTAGAATAAAAGGTCATATCAAGACACACATAGTTTCACATATAATAAAAATTCTTCATACAGTGGCAAAATCTGTCAAAGCCTCACAAGGGAAATGTTATATTTTATCAAGGGAATCTGACAAAACTGCTTTAGAATAATTGTCATTGAGCTACACCTGAAACATTCTGTCAGCTGTAACGGCATCAATTAAAACATCTTCATTAACTTCACCAAATTCAGCTCTAACACTGCTCTGTACTGAAGCATTTGCAGTTATTTGATGTATTTTTCTGCATCAACCAATCCTAGAAGTATCAGGATCACTGTCTGCAGCAGACGCCAACCCAGACATGGAACACCTGAGGCGAAGGGATGGAGCGAAGAACTGAAACAACACATAAAGATCATACTTGGGCATGATAATTGATAACAAGGCTTTTTCCTTCTCTCTGGAAGCTCTGAGTAGTGAGAAAACCCCTCTGGTGAATTCGAAACACCCAGGGGATCTGACCTATGTTTTTTTTTTTTCATCAAGGGCAGTCATGCCTAGCAGCACATGTCAGGAATGAGCCATGGTTAAAGGCCACGATGCAGGTTGGACGTGTTGTAACACTGCCAGTCAAGTATTTTTCTGCTGTACTTGTCCATGTTTTATTTTTTATGATTTTAAGGAAAAAATATTTCCAGGTGACCACGTAATGGTGAAAATCGTGGACTTGGATTTAGGAAAAAAAGATCTACGCGATGCATGTTGTGTAGGATGTAGTTACAGTTAATGAAGTGTTTGCATAAAGCTACACATATAACACAGAATAAAGAATAAATGAGGTAACACTTTACTTGAAGGTCTAGTTTATAATGCATTAAGCGCACATTCATAAGACATTATAATGCATTTATAATGCATTATAAAAGTCATTACAACAGTTTATGATCATGTGCAACAAGTTATACCAAGGTTATTAAAGTATTATACATGTAGGCATAATGTATTATAAATTCAGCTTCCATAATGTTTTATACATCCATACCAAAGCAGTGGGAAGGAATTTATTTTTTTAGGTGGAGAACTTTTGTTAAGTTTTTCACTGGTCCCTATACCCATCTATTTTAGGGATTTCATATTTATTAAAAAAAATTATGTGTTTGAATTAACAAAGATTTACAGCTGCCACATTATTTTTTATTTATGTACAAAGCAACATGTAACACTTCTATTTACTGTCTCTGTTCTTTTAATGTTTTGTTTTTGCAAAATAAAGAGTTATTAAGAACACTTGGATGTATAATTTTTGACTTACACTTTACTTAGAGCCAGCAGATACTGCTCATACGTCATCATACTTGTGTTATAATATCATACAACTGATAATGTGTTCTCTAACTGAGGACTTGAGGTTCTTCCTACAAACACTGTTGTCACTTTGGTATGGATGTATAAAACATTATGAAAGCTGAATTTATAATACATTATGCCTACACTTATAATACTATATTAGCCTTGGTATAAGTTGTTGTACATGATCATAAACTGTTGTAATGACTTTTATAATGCATCATAAATGCATTATAATGTCTTATGAATGTGCGCTTAATGCATTATAAACTAGACCTTCAAGTAAAGTGTTACCACGAAGGAATAGAGAAGCGTTATAAAAGCATGTAATGAAATAACTTTACTAATGAATTTTGGATTTGTTTATTTGCATTGACTATCATGTAAACTGTTTACTGTAATAGCTGTAATGGCAACGTATCTGATGTACGCAGATATTTCAAGAAAGAGGCAGGTATTACAAGTTTTCTTCATCCTGCTCCTTTCCAATCATTTAGATTGGAATGAATAAATACAAGGAAATGAAATGAAAAAATGAAAATACATGCACATCTTCAAAGTGTGTCTCACGAGGTGCTGAGGCTCAGTAAAGTCTATGTGTGGTAAACACTGAGACACACTGCCTGCCTCACCTCTGCGTGACAAGCAGCAACAGGTCACTGTAGTCACTATGGTGATGGAAAACCTCACCATAGTGATTTCAAATGATGATTTTTTTTTTTTTTCTGAAGAATGTAATCACAAACATCCAGCTAATGAAATGGTAAATACATGGACTCTCATATAATATAGTCCATGGATTGCTTCAATCACCATAGTGTGAACTCATTTAAAGGAGTGACATTTGGCTTTTTAATATGGAATTAAGTATTTTAAAACATTTCCCTGTGGTCTACATCAGTGTTTCCCAACCAGTGTGCCGCGGTACATAAGTGTGCTGTGAGAAATCATCAGGTGTGTTGTGGAAGATTATCTAATTTCACCTGATTGGTACTCTAACCCTTTCATGCATGAATTATGAGAATCTCAGTCAATATTTTTTTCTTGAGTGATTTTTTTTGTTTCCTCTTTTAGGTATGAAAAAAAACTATGCAATAAATTTTTTTTCACAAAGTTACAAAAAATGTCCACTCAGTTGGACACCATGTGTTTAATTTTTGAAGCAAAGAAACATGTATTTAAAACCCATCATCAGAAAGTGATATACTGTGTGAAAATTATGAAATAAAAACATTTTTAATGTCGCTAATGCCTTTATCTCACATTTTAACACACTAATACTAGTTGCTACTCATTTCATGGAGATAATATGCAAAAAAAAACAAAAAACAAAAAACTTTTTGTTCAAGAAAACTGTTAAATACAGTCTAATGACAATTAATAACTGATATACATTCAAACATGTTACTGCAGAGGAGGTTTATCAAGAACAGCAAAATTACAGTTATGGTATGAATGTCAGTGTTTGGGATGATGCTTAAGTGTCCACTGTTTTGGCTGATATGGAACTAAAACAACAAAATTTGTGAATATACAAGAGAACAGCTATAGAATAACTGTCAGTTTTAGTGATCAGTATGCATGAAAGGGCTAAGCAAATACACCACAAACAAAAAGTTAAGTTTTTTTTTGTTTTTGGTAATTTTTTTTTTGGTCATTTTTGCCATTTGTAAATAAAACTGTCTGGTCATTAAAAAAAAATGTTTCAATTCAATTCACACACAAAAAAGTTAAAAACACTGTGCAAGAATCCGAACTGAAAAAATAACCCAAAAATTAAAAATATCCTGAACTTTTTGTTTGTAGTGTATGACTGCACACACCAATGATCCACTCTACAACAGCCTCCTGTTTCCCTTTACAAAATAAAAGTGGAGGTGAAGCAGCCCCGATGCGGTGCCATTCTGTTGATAAAGCCCCTCTCTAGTGATGTGTCAATTAGCAGGTTACCCACAAACCCTGGATATTAGGTAGGGGCGAGGGGGATATGCCTCCCATACTATTATACAACGGATCTCAATTTGTAAGCTGGGGAGTCCATCCAGGTGGTCGCTGACGCGCCCCTCTCAGCCTTCTTGTTCCAAATGCCCTTTGACAACCCCCCCCCCCCCCCCCGGATATAAAGATGAAAAAAAGAGAGACTCTGAGCTGTTGAGGAAGATTCCTGTGTCTTTCTTCAATTCCTGCAAGAATATCAGCTTTGTGTTCAACCAAACAGGCCCAGGTTTCACACTAGACTAGATCTGCATTTCAATAAATATACTTTTTGTGACATTTTTTGGTGGTGTGCCTTGTGATTTTTCTAATATTAAATGTGTGCCGTGGCTCAAAAAAGTTGGGAAACACTGGACTATGTAAACTGTAAATGCTCTGCTTGGGTCTGAATTCTTCATTAATTCAACTCTACAGTTCCACCCTATTTCTGAGTAATGACACCAGAAAGGTCATTTTGAGCGCTGGCCCTTTAAATGCAAATGAGCCACTTTACACCCCACCCCCTCCAGGTTGTTGGCTGTGCTGCTCTGTCCCGTTCAGTCACTTGTGTTCGTTAATACAACCAACAACTGAACATTTTAGGTAATTGGCTCGAAGTTTGGACATATTATCAGTATGGACTACAACCGCTGCTGCTGATAAACAATTACGTCGTACTCGGAGAAATGTTCGTCGGCAGTCTTGACCTTATATGTGCAAATGTCGTGACATAACTAGTTAAAGACACAACAAATTAAGAAGGAATTAAATGAATGTAAAGATAGCTTTGCAGCACCTGGAGGTTTCAAATTCAAACTTTATGAACTGTAAGGGTCCAAATACACAAATAAATGAACTAAAGACTAATGACAGTGGGTTTAGCAAAATATGACCCCTTTAAGTATAGAAAATGACCTGAAAGACATGTATTCAAAATGGAAATGTTCAAGATTGTTACTTTAAAACACCAGAGCTGCACAACAAAACATACCGCAGATTTTCTGTTTTTTAAGTCTGGGATCTCCTGCAGGTATGCTGAGCGCTTCAGGCTCCGGTTCCCCATGGGAGAGGAGTGTATGCTGGTAAAAAATATTCTAAATATAGCAAGCACTTAAACTGATTTTTGATGGGAGTATTTCAGGTGATAAAACAGTACAAAACCCCAAACTAAGCCCCTTCAGACCCATATATGGTTATGCATCTGTGTTTGCACTTCTCTGTCCTGGGAATGTCCCTGAACGCCTCCTGTCATACACATCCACACCCACCTCTGCAGCCGCTCCTCACCTCCCTCTCAGCCTCTTGCTGATATTTTAGCACTTTTCAGAATCATGCACTGGGGTGAAATGACACTTCTAACCAGTGGCACAAAAGATAGGAAAACATAGCTAATAATTTATGATTATATTTTATCTAACGGAGTACCTTCTCTGTTAGCTCAAGAATCTGTAATGTGATTAACATTTACAAGTTTTGCCCCTTTATGGATCTCATCCAGGCTTTATGGAGTTCATCCTTGATTCATGATACCCATTAATACCAGAAAATTAGTGCATAATGAATTTGTTAGCGTGTTCTTTTGTTGGAAGCTCCAAGAAGAAATCCAGATTTTTTTGGGTCTCATTTTCATAAATTTATTTTTGACTTGATCTGACCACAAACAAAATATAACTCAGCACTGAGGATCCACAAACCAAGCAGGAGAATGGATCCAGACATTCCAACGCACATCACTTTTATAATCCTTGTAAACTGATCTTCAAACTATAGGCTGACCCCCTTGTGCTAGGTGGGTTGGGTCACAAAAAATGGACTGGTGTCATCTGACTCTAAAGACCAGCAGATGTGATACCTCAACTCTATGTAAAACCCTATACTGACAGTCCATGCGTTTACATGACAACTTTTATTCCTGGTTTAATCTGATTAAAGGTTAGATCCTATTTCAGATGCCCATGTAAACACCTTATTCCAGTTGAAAAAGAATAATTCAGATTAAATTTAAACCCGCTTAAAGTCACTGGTTTAATCCCCTTTTAATTCCGATCTAAATTATTCCTCGGACATGTAAACCCTTTATTCCGTTTGGACTTTATTCCTTCCATTCTGCTCATGCTCGTTGTCTTGTCCTGTCGTGATGAAGTACACATTCTGCGATGGCGGAAGAATATGCAATGCAGTCTAGTCAACCCAAACCGTTCCAGTGGGCTATTCTGATGGGATCTACCAGCCTGGAAAACCCTGAAGGAAGAGTTCACCACTTGTTTTTTATTAATTCATTTGCCATGCACTAATGAGTTTCATAAGTGGGCAAATCAGTTTGCACTGCAGTGCACCGACTGACTTGTTCTCGCAGCCCTTCCATTAGCTTAGCCTAGCTTAGCATAATCGCTTCATTACTATGGTCAGACGTAGCCAGGCTTTTATAGATGATTTGTAGTATTTTATGAATGATTTTGTGAAATTCAGTTCTCCCTGATCATTACTTTAGTCCAGTGGAGTCAATATGATCACAAATTGAGGCTCCAATCATGGCGATGTGACTTACTGCACTAACAAAATCTTGGGAAATAAAAACTAATGCAAAGCTAAAACGGTAAAGCAAAGCTAATTTAGCGCATGCATCCCTTCCAACAAAAAGATTTTCCAACTTTTGTCAACACAACAGTCCCAAGATTGTATGAGTGCAGTAAGTTGTGGATCTAAAGAAATAATTAGGGAGAATCGGATTTCACAAAATCGCTTACAAAAGACAACAAATCACCTTTAAAAAACTGGTTATGTGACCATGGAAATGCAGTGACTATGCTAAGCTAAGCTAACAGAAGGGCTGCCAGAACAAGGCAACGTGAGCACTGCAGCGCAAACCCTTTTGCTCACTTATCTACCTCATTAATTCCTCATGTAAACCTTTATTCGGGTTTAACATTTCCATGTAAACAGAAGAGAAAATACTTTAGTTCCGAATTAATTTGTTCTGGAAAAATAAATCGGATTTAAAAAAACATCATGGAACCATACCCAGTGTGTTTACATCTTATCTCCAGTGGTTTATGATCCTATGTGTGCAAGTGTATTTAAAAGTGTGCCAACGGTAAAACCTAAGTCCTGTGATCGTAAATCTGTCAGTTTAGTATGTTGACTAAGATGTGACCCAATACTATCCAAAGAACTTTACCATTCACCAGTGAAACAAAGAAATCTAGTGACAAAGGAATCCTAACTACTACTGACTAATATGTGATTAAACTTAAGACTTCAACTATCTAAATTAAAATAATATCTCAATAACTTAAAATACTAAACAGACAGATGAAGAGATCGAAAGTTAAATACTATTGCTCTCTTAATCTTCTTGGTGGAGTAACTGTAATAAGGTCTATAAGCAGGATTACTTAACAACTACTGCACTGATTTCCATGAACAAAACTCAGTACTGGAGTAGATCTATATAAAAATGTGGAAGCTAGAATGGATTCTCTTTTTCTTTAATAGCTGATTGTGAACAAATTAGAACTAGGATTTTTATTACTGTTCGTTAAACCGGACATAGACGCAAAACACCGGTGTTTACTGGAGGGCGGTCTAACATGGCAGAAACGTAGCTGTGCTGTTGGCATGGAACAAACAGCTTGAGTATAGCAAAAAAGATTAGAGGAAAAACAATACACTGTGATAAGTTTTTTTTTGTCTTTTGTTTAATCCAACATGATAGAGAAGTAGACATGTTGCTGTGTAATGATGCTTTCAGTTAAACCGGTTATACCATTTGATGAAAGGGAGGAAAACATAGTTAAGAATTTATGGTGTTTTTGTAATTTAATAGTATTTAAAGGTCCCGTGAGGAGTAGCTGTTTGAAATGGATTGCAGCGACACCTTCGGCCGGAATCAGTGGTGTTTTTCCGGAAGAAAGACTCCGCTTCCCGTGAGCACTAGCAACTACTGTCATAAGGGCATAACTCCAACCAAGGTGTGCATTTGTTTTGAAGTTAATGAATTAAGAGCAGATCTTCTTTACAACTCCACAGTTCAACTTTCAAAACAGCAACTTGCATGGTGCAGAGCGACAAGGTAATGTATTTATTTGTGTGACGTAGCGCTATTGTTTGAAACGAGACAACCAGCAAAGTCAGTTTGTAGCGTAGTTTAGTTTGGGGTGCTGCTAGCAATTGTGGGCCCCATGAAAGGTAAACATTGTACATAAAGTATCTGTAAATTTGTCGTCTAAGCAGGGGGGTGGGGGGTGTACGTACGTGGTGTAGGGGTGGGAAGTATATATATATATATATATATATATATATATATATATATATATATATATATGTATATATATATATATATATATATATATATATATATATATATATATATGTATATATATATATATATATATATATATATACACATATATGTGGTTCATTCCATAAGTGCTGTAACTACTATAACGGGCATAAAACTGAAAGTGAAATTTAACTTTGGATGTCCAACTTCCGGCTTCTATGCCTCTCTTTTACTCTGAAGCTTACATGAAATTTTAGCAACTTCTAACCTATATCCACTGTTTACTCCCCCTTTACGGCGCCCCAGACTTTAGTGTCCAGAAGATGAGCAGACTATCTGTTTAGTGTTACTCACAGACCAGTGCTCTAAAATGTGTCCAACCAGAAATTAAATGCCTCATTGTCTTCATGGCATTTTTTTTTTTTTTTTTTACAACATCACACGTTATTTCATGCTTTAGAAGCTGATGTGACCAATAGACATTGGGACATTTGCTGTAATGGCAGATCGTTTTAGGTATCTACAACAGAAATTGGGATTTTTTTTTCCTACTCCCTAGAGTGTAGTTTTTGTGTTCTACCAATATGTTCTCATTGATTTATTTTATTTCTAAAATGTTGGCCTTTTCTGCCAACATAGAAATAAGTGGACAGTCACTTCTACGTCAAACATAAACACAAATAGCCTTCAAAACTTTCCTAGCTTTCGGTGGAAAGAAATCCGACAGCATCACTTGTTGTTGCTAAGGCATTTAATAAAAAGCAGGGAAAATTATGAGATTTTAAAGAAAGGCAGTTCTTTTCAAGGTGACAGAATGACTATAATAATGTGTCCTTGGACGGTAGCCTGAAGCTCTGACAAAGGCAGAGCCTGGTGAATATGGATGGGTCTTTTATTCACAGGTGTGGTGGGTAGAACCACCTCATGAGAGAGCAATGTCTGTTGACATTTGTATGGGCGGGACTATGGCAAGTGGAAGACAAACTCATGAATAGAAATAAGTGTTTGTATGGATTATTGTGTTTGGTGTGGATGGCCTTTAATGAGACAGAAACACAAAAAGGAAAAAAGAAGGAATGACAAAGACTGGAGGTCAAACCAAGAAATACCCTGAGATGGGCTTCTGTGGCAACAACACACCTCAATCTGCCCTTCAGGATATATGTATACATATATGTGTGTCTATCAATACACTAAGCCTATAAATACAAATCAAACCGGGCAGTGCTGTGACAGCTGGATCTCACATGACAGACCCTGACTATTGTTATCTGTCTTTCATCTGAAGTTTGCTGTGATTTGTCATACCTTTGAGTTCACTGTATCAAATAAACAGGGAAAACGAGAATACATTGTTGAATATAGCCGTGGTTCAGAAAGGCATTGTATGAGTAAAGATAAACAACTTGTTATGGATCCCCTCTGACTCCTGCCTACACCCACCTGGCTCCGTTTGTTCCCACCCCTGGTCCCTGGTCCTGTGTTCAACTGTGGCCTGTTTACTTGTGTTTTTCTGGTGGTTTTATTCTGTCTGTGGGTTTGTTTGTTTTTTTGGAACCTCCTTGGACTCTCTGGTTTCCTGCTGTCTACCAAAGCCTTTGTTATTGTCTTCTAAATCCCCTGACCTGCTCTTGCCTGATTCTGTGTCCACATTTGGGTGCTTTCCAAACTGAATCCAACTGGTTTTTACAGCTAATTGGAATAACTGTTTCACACTTGATTGCCTCCACTTAAATCAGTCATTTGATGACCCCGCCCCCCAAAGGGGAGGCAAGGGTATTGTTTTTGGTTCGGTTTGTTTCTTTTTTGTTTACACTTTAGCAGCAAAACTATTGGTCAAATTCATACCAAATTAGGTTTAGAGATTTCCAGTGACCCATGGCATTAGATGACATTACATTTTGGGAACAGTAGGTCACAGTTCAAATTTTTTAGGAATTTTTAAAATCTTTTTTTTTTTCCCCATTTACTTATAAATGCCAGACATACGTAATCGTTGCAGAAAAGGACCTCTTGCCAAGCGTCAACATTTGCCAATGTTGAAAGGTTCATTGAAGAAAACTCTGTAACCAAAAAGAACAAAATCAATAAAGGGTAAAACATTTTTCCATGAGGAATTTGTCCATAAATATCAAGGTAAGTAGAGAGCGATCTGGTTGTTACTGAACTGCTGGTTAGAATGACAAGTAATTGGCATGTTTATTTATGCCACGTTTCCACTTCGTGGAACCAGCTCAACTCGACTCGGGTACCAGGTCCTATTCCTGGAGACCCTTTCCATTACAGGATACTACCGACTTTAGATGCAGAGATCTGCAGTGTTTACACGTCACGTTTTAGTATCTGGTCCCCAGTCCTGGAACCTCAGTGGAGGTGATACCAAAAAACTAGTACCGGGTACCAGATTCCAGGTCCTTTTTCGTAATGGAAATGCAAAAAGGCCGAGTCGAGTTGACACTACTTAATGAAAATGTGGCATTAGACAGAATGTATGTCTAATGTACAGTCGACCTTACCAAAGCATCATAGTCTGCTTTGAACGAAGCATTATGGCGTCAGTTTGTTCTGTTTAGAGTTGTCCAAGTGGATGCCTTCTATGTACCAACGGCACCATAGTGCTTAAGACATCACCCCTTCATGTATGGTTCCAGTGATCACTTAAAGTAAGAAACATACTGCCTTCACCCAGACAACTATTTTTATGGAAAATAAATAAATATTACAGAACATTAAGATGCTATCGTTAAGTTCACCTTGGAGGGTTTATGTGTAAAATGTTATCATGCAATAATTTTTACTATATAACATATTTGTGGGGAAAATTAATGTATGAATTCTTGGGTTATAACCATAAACATGTTTAGAGAGGCCTTGACCTTTGACCTTTAAAGTCTAATAGAAAACATAACGCCTCTGGACACGGCTAGCATTGGTGCAGAGGTTTCATAAAACATCCTCAAGGGTGGCTTCAAAATTACATGTTTTATTAGAAAGGGTGTTGATATATTAACCATGAAGAACAGATGTGCAGATTTTATAAAACAGTGCATGAATTTACATTTTCCACTGTTTTTCTGCTTTTTGATGAGCCATGAAGTAACATTATTGCATTTTTTATCAGATATTATAGCACATTAGCACATTAACTTATTTATTTTTATTAATTCAGGTAATCCATCCAGGTAATGTGATAAAACCTGAGAAGAGGATAGAGCTGCTCATGGATCAAAAGGCAAATCCTGTATAAGGATCTGTTGATAATTAGTGTACAGTATTGTGTGTTGTGTTCTGTACAGTTGTTGGTGTTTCTCTGAGAAGGAAAAACAGAGATGGAAAGACCTTGTGTGTATTTATGTCATGGTATTTCTCTCTAGGTATTTGAGCATTTGATATGCCGTGTATAGAGCGTTGACCTGTGATAAAACGGCCGGCTGCAGAGTGTCATGGGAATTACTGCTGCGTAGCGTGGTAGATTGCACCTGTTCCCCAAGTATAGCACTAACCGAATGGTAGATTCTGTAGGATGGAGTGCTATACACTCAAGGGGCTGGAACATGGGATAAATTGTTTACCAACTGGATATGTGCGTGATCAAGTGGGACACACTCACAAAACACATGCTCCTTAACCTGTACACTCACAGGTAATATCTTGTTTTCATGGCCGGTGGCAAAGGGCCGCAGACAATTTTCCATGCTGACACACAATTCGGCATCTCAGGATGTGGTAGGATTTCGGTCAAACCTTTGTTACGGGTGACGTGAGAATGAAAGCAGGTATGATATTAAACACTAGAGACGCCTACCGGCAGCATAACCGGCCTCTGACAGAAGACAAAAATACAGCTGAAAAACTTTATTTACTACATTATTTCTTTGTAATTATTTTACTCCCTTCCCTAGTTACCAGGAGGTTCAGAAAAAAAACAACACAGTCATAAAAATAAGAACAAACACAGCTAAGTATAGCACATTATTGTTCTGTTAAGGCCTTGACACATCAGGGCTGTGATAGAAAAATTTCACAAAACTAGAAAACATTTATAGGCGACTATTTCACATCGAAACCATTCACACTGTGGTGTGAGTTTGCAACAGCTGTGACACTTCAGATTTGAATAAATTCACACCAAGCTATTAAACCCAAATAGTAATGGATCCAACATCACACGGAGCTTCATCTGCAGTGTCTCCAGTCTGTTTGAACCATTATCCTCTGGTCCACTGGTTCTATGTCCAGTGTCCAAGGAACAAGTCACACATGGTTCCAATACCACTATCGTTGTTGTGTGATGTCTGATTTGCACGATTGATTGATTGATTGATTGATTCCTTTAATCCTACAGCAAAAATTCACAAAAATAGACCTTGTTGAGGACTTTTTTTTTTTTTTTTTCTGTAAAAAATCCATGACCTGTGTGAAAGTACTCATTCATTCATTCATTTTCTGAACCCACTTTATCCTCACTAGGGTCACGGGGGTCGCTTAGAGCAGGGGTGTCAAACTCAGTTTAGTTCAGGGGCCACATCCAGCCTAATTTGATAGAAAGTGGGCTGGACCAGTAAAATAATACAAATAACAGGATAAGACCTTTTGAGTGAAAAAAGTAAAATTCCGTAATAAAAATGTTTACATCTATGAATTGTACTTTAACACAACATGAAGAAATATGAACAACCTGCCAATTCATAAGTAAAATAAGTGCATTGTTAACAATATTATGCCTTGGTTTATCATTTATATATGTGAATCACAACTTAGAGGTCACAGTGGATCTACAAATACACAAACATTAACAGGAAGACTATTATTAAAATTCCACATACTTATATTTAGAGATTTCAGATTATTCACTTTTTTTTGGAAAAGGCTAGTCTGTAAATATTCTTGTGTAATTTTACTTTTTTTTGCACTAAAACAAAGAGAAAAAATTACAGTTTTCATTATTTATAGGTTATTATGATAGTATTTTACTGGTCTGATCCACTTTAGATTGAATTAACCTAAAGTGATTTTAACATTCTTGATTGTTAATATCTTCAGTGTCATGTTTGTATTTCACAAATTCATCTCAGGGGCCGGACTGAACCCTTTGGCAGGCCAGATTTGGCCCCCGGGCCGCATGTTTGACATCTGTGCCTTTTATGGGCGAAGGTGGGGTACACCCTGGACATGTCACCAGTTCATCACAGGGCTGACATATAGAAACAAACAATCACTCTCACATTCACACCTGTGGGCAAATTAGATGAACCAAAAGTACTCATGATATAAACAAAAAATACTAATATGTGAATTAATCATGCACCTGGTGTGTAAAGGCCTTTACTCTGTTAGAATCTGTTTTTTTGTGTCATCCTATTTTATAAAACCCAAGTCATAGCCTAAGTTGTACTGCACATGTGCAAATGATAAGCTGAGGAATAAAATTACACTTATTTTTCCTAAGAAATTTCAGGTTATTCATGGTTGTGAAAGAATAATTTGTGAATGTAAACATTTTCATAATGTAATTTTACCTTTTTTTTTTTTTTAACACAAAAAACAGAGAGAAAAATGTTGTCATTATTTTTAGGTTATTATGCTGTTATTTAACTGGTCTGGCCTGCTTGAGATCAAATTGGGCTCTATGTGGACCCTGATCTAAAGTGAGTTTGACACCCATGGGCCAGGTGATAAATATTTACATCAATAGTTCTACAGTTGGTCGGTAGCACCTCGTTTTAAATTATGTCATACATGTCAGGAAAGACAGCTGGATTCACTGAGGTGCAACTGATGTGTAGCCAAAGGTATTGGCTGTCGGAAATGAACCCCACCTGTCGCAACATCTCAAACTGTTCCTTGTCTCAGAAAATGATCTTGAAGTTAATTTTAGATCTTACCAGGCAGTGTTGTAATTTACCAGTCTATGGATAAGATGTTAAAGATCACAGAGGTCGCCTGAACTGACACAAAACAACTGCTTATTCATCATAAGGAACCGTCTCTTGTTTCCCTTTGAAAATCCCAAAGCACTGACATATTTACTCCTAATTCTGAAATTTCCCATCTTTATTCAGAATATCACAGTGTAGCCAGACGTGTCATTCAGCCACGACACGACACAAGTTTATGATTCCACGGTCACCTAATCTGGCACCATGGGCATCATTTATGTCAACAGACATAAATATCATGTAGTCTGACCACAGCCATGTAACTGATCCCTACACGCTGCAACTTTGATCCAAATAAAGAATATATCACCAAAAACCAGGACAGAAATTGAAGCAAATAATCAGCAATTAATGTTTGAAAAATAAATAAGGCAAAAAAAAAACTACTGCTGGAAAAAGTCATGGCTAAATAATATATTATTTTTGCTTTTCTGAGTGCAGAAAGTAATCTCATATCTTGTTTTTTTTATTTGTTTTTTTACCTGGTTGTTAATTATGTAAACAAACCTCTGAATCAAGTTTGTGACTCAGATTTAAAATAACTTTATTCATGCCGAGGGCACAAAATATACAATTAAACGTGTTTGTGTTTCTACTTGTGTGTGTCATTGTTATTTTTATCACTAAATAAACCTACTGAATTAACTGTGGCACATTTTAAGAGTCTTGTCTATTTACTCCACCTTGAAATACATGACTTTGATGCAAAAAAAAGGTATTTTTTATATGAAAAAGAAACTGGAGGACACATTCTTTACACAAAAATTTGATAAGAATTAAAGATTTGTATCTGTGATGCATATAAAGTGCTTCCCAATGAAGACAAACATTATATAATGTGTCTGGTAAAGGTTCATACTGTCTTCCAAGTACAGCTGTGTAAGTGACTCATTTATCAGACAGGGGCAGTTGTTTGTTTACCTGCTTGACTAGTTTCAGCTACTTCCTGTGGCCTTTGTCAGAAGCGTCACATGATATTGCTGTGACGTTATCACTATGTGAAACCGGCTCAACTCGACTTGGCTCGACTTGACTCGGGTACCAGGTACTATTCCTGGAGACCGTTTCCATTACAGGATACTACCGACTCTAGAGTACCTGGACGTCATAGTGGTGTGGCGCATATCTTCTGTGACATCTGTTCAGAGAGTTGCTGATAAACTCGTTCGTTGCGTTGTTCAATCAAGTTCATGTTGAATTTTTTCGGCAGCCACCAAGGACAAAAATGTCTGAATCTCCTCGACTGACTGAATGTGTAGTTTTGCGGGCTGCCATCATGGATTAACCTACTGGTATATTTACTGTAAAGTTCAGCGTCTGTTTTTAGCTTACCAGCTGACAGGCCGTAAGCTATTGTCGTCATGCGGCGTCCGTCGTCATCGTCTGTCGTTCGTTACAAAACTTTCAATCGTCTTCTTCTCCGAAACTACAATTCCAATTGACTTCAAACTTGGTATGCAGCTTCTTTATGATGATGTCAACAAAAGTTAGTGAAATTATTTGGATCCAGATCTGATTCTGGATTTGGTGCGACTTTGAAAAATTTCCCCATTATAAGAGATAGGAAGTGGATCGATGCAATAACTCAGTAAATATAAATGATATCAAGTGGAAATTTCTACAGTCCAGCCCTGATGGGGAGATGACCAAAACATAATGGCCACATGCTGATCAGGATCTTCTTCTGGATCTGGGGACTTCCGGAAAAGTTAACGTGGGCTCTTATGGGTAAGTTTCAATCATCTTTTTCTCCGAAACTCCAGTTCTGATTGACTTCAAACTTGGTATAGAGCTTCTGTATGATGATGTCAACACAAGGTATTGAAATTATGTCGATCTGGATCTGATTCTGGATTTGGTGCGACTTTGAAAAATGTTCCCATTATAAGAGATAGGAAGTGGATTGATCCACTAAATCAGTAAGTATCAATGATACATAGTTGGAATTTGAATTTTTTACAGATCTGATTGGAATATGACCAAAACATGGGCTATTTCTGTAATATAATAAATACACATAACTCTGTGATAATACATGGCATCTGGATACATTTCCCAAAGCTTTTAATTTGGCCGGTAAGCTACAGGGCCATCGGTCCTATTTTTTAAAATGGCGAGTCACACATTAATAACGTAAAGACGCAGAGACAACTCTCTGACCAATCAGTGGTCTGCAGCGTTTACATGTCATGTTTTAGTATCTCTTCCCCTGTCTTGGAACCTCGGCAGAGAAGATACCAAAAAACCAGCACCGCGTACCAGATTCCAGGTTCTTTTACATAACAGAAACACAAAAAGGCTGAGTCAAGTCGAGCCCGTAGCACTTAGTGGAACCGCGACATTATAGCAAAGCCTCCCCTGTTGTCAGAAATCCACCTGAGCAACCTGTAAGACACATCACAGCAACATCATGTGACACTTCTGACAAAGGCCACAGGAAGTAGCTGAAACTAGTCAAGCAGGTAAACAAACAACTGCCCCTGTCTGATAAATGAATTACTTATACCAATGGTTCTTAACCGGGGCAGGTGCAGACACTCTCCTGGGGGGCACGAGCACATGGGGAGGGTCCGAGTGACATCATTTTGTGGGTGCGTTAGCCACTACTGTAACTGTACATCACAACATTCTAAATCACTCAACACATCTTCCCCCCCGGCGGGCATATCATCTGGCACATCATCCCCCCCGTGGTTCTAAATTTGCTTTCGGGGGGCAGGAGGTAGTCAAAGACATTGGCGTTTGCAGCTGTGCGTACAGACTGAAGTTTGAGAGAGAGAGAGAGAGAGAGAGAGAGAGAGAGAAGTAAGGCACATCGCGGTAATTACGGAGACCCCCCCCCCCAAAGTCCCACTATTGTTTTTAGGCATTGGGGGGGCGCCAGTAGGCTCATGATGCCATTAGTGGGGTGTGTTTCAAAAAAGGTTGAGAAACCCTGATTTACACAATTCTATAACGTGACTTTTTTTTCTCTGTGTCCCATTTACTAAAGTAGTATGAGATGGAATATGTTCACAGTTGACTTTAAGTGTCCTGCAGTAAAATGACACTCACGTTGCAGCAGTGTTCCGGCCATAGGGGTCTTGAATTCCACCTCCATCTCGTGCTGAGCCTTTTCACTCATTAGCCGTCGGATGTGGATTTTCAAGGACTGGACCATAGAGTAAAAGTTGTTGGTGACTGACTTCACCTCGCTCCAGCTAGGTCAAGCGCACACGCACCGCTTCAGGAAACGTACTGTCATCTAAGGATAAAGACAGGAGAGGAGGTAGACGAAGGGTCAATAGGAGCAAGGCAGTGAAAACTTCAAATTTCCACCAATATATTCACTGTCAGCTGGGATGAAGGAGTGAGCAGGGTAAATGTGTATACCGGATAAAGGTTAGAGAGGTCGAGAATTTATGAATTTCAGGAAGTAAAAAGCAAAAGACAGGAGATGGAGAAATGAGGCCAGAATCAATATTATAGATGAACAACAAGAGAACATTCTCTGCCAGATAAGTTTGTTAGTTTAGCTGAGAGTGGACCGAAATGTACATCAACCTAATCTAATCTAATCTAATCTAATCTAATCTAATCTAATCTAATCTAATCTAATCCAACGTTTATCTGGGTCCGGGTCGCAGGGGCATCAACCTACTCTACTCTACTCTACTCTACTTTAATCTAATCTATCCATCCATCCATCCATCCATCCATTTTCCTCCACTTAACCAGGTCCGGGTTGCAGAGGCATCATCCTAATCTAATCTAATCTAATCTAATCTAATCTAATCTAATCAATCATCCATCCATCCATCCATCCATCCATCCATTTTCCTCCACTTAACCAGGTCCAGGTCGCAGGGACATCAACCTAATCTAATCTAATCTAATCTAATCTAATCTAATCTAATCTAATCTAATCTAATCTAATCTAATCTAATCCAATCCATCGCTTATCTGGGCGCGGGTCGCAGGGGCATCAACCTAATGTACTCTACTCTACTTTAATCTAATCCATCCATCCATCCGTCCATTTTCCTCCATTTAACCAGGTCTGGGTTGCAGGGGCATCATCCTAATCTAATCTAATCTAATCTAATCTAATCTAATCTAATCTAATCTAATCTAATCTAATCTAATCTAATCCATCCATCTTCCTCCGCTTATCTGTGTCCAAATCACAGATGCATCAATCTAATCGAATTTAATTTAATCTAATAAAAAGAAAGAATAACTCAAAGGTCTGCATGACAAATGTATAAACCTTCTTCTAGAGATGTGTACACACACACACAAAATCGGGCTGTGATTTAAGAAGAAAAAGGATTAAACAAAAGAAACAGATGACTGAAGAGACACAGAATCATATCCATAAATATATGAAAGCAGGTTAAATAACCGAGACACCGTCGGAGAGAATCAATCAGCTCCAGTTTTCTATATAAATATCTTTGGTAAACAAGTGTCTCTAAAAAAGGGAACACTGTGTTATATAGCTACTGTTTACAAAGTGCAGATTGTTTAGCAGCGCTCCTGCTTTGTCTGGTGAATAATCAGATGATGTCAAGAGACTTTATTGATTTCTATTGTTGTTATTCCACTGTGGTTGTCCTTTCCTATTCAGCCTCGCCGCGCTGCTTTTAAGTCGGAAGAGCACAGGATGGAATACGCTCCCACACACAGACGTCAGCACACACACACACACACACACACACACACACACATACACACACACAGCGTCTCAGACCTCCACAAAACAGATCCAAACATACACAAACATGCATTATATACGCAGACGTAAACATTACTTGGCGCTTTAACAGATAGAACAGCTGGAGAGGTTTGTGTGCATTTAATCCAGGTTCTGCAAATGCTTGTAATTTTTCCTCTCTGTCACTCGCAGCTACACACACACACACACACACACACACACATACACACACACACACACAGTGGGGTCCATCAGACAGCTGCTGCTCGTGAATGATGATCTATCACGGCTACAGATATTGAATCAAGGTGTTATCTTATGAATGCCTGAGGTGGTTCTGTTTGTTTATGGGGGAACACAGGTCTCATAATGCCTGCCCCTGATGCAGCCGCGTTATTAATAGACAATCTGGAGGCGTATTAGCGGTGTTCGATCAGCGACAATAACTAGAGGTCCTATTTAATTGACTGAGTCTTTAACTGAAGCATTATCTGAACATTACACACATTCACATAACAGCATGTATTACCTTGGTTTAACTGAAATGAATACCCAATTACTATCTTTGACCCCCTCTGTTATTTTATAAAGTATGAGTGGTGTGGATAGTTATTATTCTGTCAGGAAATGGTTCAAAGGATAATTTTACAAGATAAAATGACACTATTTTATTTTATGGTGTGTTATCTGGCAAACTAAGCAGGGAGTGTTATAATACAGTCAGTTTCTCGGTCTGTATGTGTTTATTTCTCAGAAATAATATATGTCATTTTTCTGTATTTGGATGTTGTGTACAATTAGAGCGCACTGTGAAATAAATCTGTTACTGAATTGGTTCGGGTGAGTAAGAAGACATTTCACACAGTTTATTTAACACTAGTCACTTTTCCATTGGACATATGTGCAAAACTTTACCAATATTTACTAAATGTTGAAAAAACACAAGTGTGTAAAGTTGGTTTTTCCATTAAATCACAAATGCGATGATTTATTTATTATTGTGAGATGACACGAGAAGTCATTCCATAAACATGGCAACAAACGTAAATATGGTGTTGATTTACAGATATATTCATTATTATTATATATTACTCCTTTATCTTGTACTAAATTTTAAAAACGATTGGGTTTCCTGGTGTGTCCACACATAGCACGACATGTTTCTTCTTCTTTGCTTGTTGTAACGTACGTCAACATCCGTTTTTTAAATTCACCTGACGAGTTGTGAAAAATAGGACCAATGGTCCTGTAGCTTACCGGCCAAATTAAAAGCTTTTAGAAATGTATCCAGATGACCCAGTTCTGTGTATTTATTATATTACAGAAATAGCCCATGTTTTGGTCATATTCCAATCAGATCTGTAAAAAATTCAAATTCCAATTTGACATCATTGATAATTACTGATTTATTGAATCATTCCACTTCATATCTCTTATGACGGGAAAATTTTTCAAAGTCGCACCAAATCCAGAATCAGATCCAGATCGAAATAATTTCAATACCTTGTGTTGACATCATCATAAAGAAGCTGTATACCAAGTTTGAAGTCAATCAGAACTGGAGTTTCGGAGAAGAAGACGATTGAAATTTTTTCCCCATAAAAGCCCATGTTAAATTTTCCGTAAGTTCCCAGATCCAGAAGAAGATCCTGATCAGCATGTGGCCATTATGTTTTGGTCATCTCCCCATCAGGGCTGGACTGTAGAAATTTCCACTTGATATCATTTATATTTACTGAGTTATTGCATCGATCCACTTTCTGTCTCTTTTAATGGGGAAATTTTTCAAAGTCGCACTAAATCCAGAATCAGATCCGGATCCAAATAATTTCACTAACTTTTGTTGACATCATCATAAAGAAGCTGTATACCAAGTTTGAAGTCAATTGGGATTGTAGTTTTGGAGAAGAAGACGATTGAAAGTTTTGTAACAGACGACGATGCCGGACGCCGCATGACGACAATAGCTTACAGCCTATCGGCCGGTAAGCTAAAAAAGGTCTTTCCATTGCAGTTTTGCGTGATATACCATTTGTGCTATGCCCCAAAAACCACCTCTTGCCAGGGCAAAAAGTTTTTGTCAAAAAATGAGACTTTTGGCAAAATTGTCGTTTTACCACTAGGTAAATTTTTATGCACAAGTTATATTTGTGTAATTTGAGGGTCAAAGGAAAAGTGACTACTTAAAGACCTAGAATTATTTTTGTGGTGACTTCCAGTGTATTTATCTCCACATCTAACTCTCAGAGACCAAGAGGAGTGTTTGTTGTTCCTGATCAGTACCATTTTATTCAGCTTTTTAAAAGTATTTCTATTATACCAATTGCAATTAGCTGTCAAACACCATCTGATTAAGGGAATCTCAGTTCCATCTGGTGCATTTAAAGTTACACTTTTATATTGTACTATATCTGAGAATGAATGAAATACAAGAAAAATACTGTATAAATGTGATCAGTTATTTACTGTGCAACTCAGGCCAAACCTGTAGGAAGTTTTCTTTTTTTCTTATTCAGTTGAACATCAATGTTTCCAAATCAATTATTGTCTATATACAGTATAAGCTTTCCTGGATCACGAGCGTTTATTGACTCTTATGATGAATCAATGCTGCACAAATTCAGTGCTTTAACACATTCATTATTGTGCCTCAATAACACCCATGTGGAACCACCTGCACTCTCATTGGCTGATGTTCTGCGTACCTGCGCTCTCATTGGCTGACGTTCTCCGTTCTCATCTCATCTCCATAACTGCGCTCTCATTGGCTGATATTTTATGTACCTGCACTCTCATTGGCTGACGTTCAGTGTACCTGCGCTCTCATTGGCTGACGTTCTGTGTACCTGCAATGTCATTGGCTGACGTTCTGCGTACCTGCAATCTCATTGGCTGATGTTCTGTGTACCTGCAATCTCATTGGCTGACGTTTTCCATTCTCATCTCATCTGCGTACCTGCGCTCTCATTGGCTGACGTTCTGCATACCTGCAGTCTCATTGGCTGACGTTCTGTGTACCTGCAATCTCATTGGCTGACGTTCTGTGTACCTGCAATCTCATTGTCTGACGTTCTGTGTACCTGCAATCTCATTGGCTGATGTTCTGTGTACCTGCAATCTCATTGGCTGACGTTCTGTGTACCTGCGCTCTCATTGGCTGTTCCAGAAAATTACAGTGTTTCCTCATTAATGACTGTGCCTCTGAACAATAAAGGTATCATATCTGATGCTGCTGATAATGTACAAAACTGTATTTTAGCTGTTTTGGCAGGATTAGCGGATCAAACAATATTAAACATTTTAAAATCAGTAGATGCTGTTTCGGTCTTTGGGAGTTAATTTTTACCAAAAATAGAGCAGGATGTGAATGTGAAGCCATTAGTATAGTGCGGTGCATGTATGAATGGATGCACAAGTACTTGAATCTACATGTTTTTGGTTACGAAGCCTGATGTAAAATAACTACAACTACGGAACGGCCGGGAAAGTGGAAGAAGACAGGGGAAGTGGACTGAAGCCCAACCCCAAGCTCCACAGTCATGGATTTTCCGACTTTGTGGGACGCTCCTGCTGACTGCGTCCAGGCCCAGGGCTGCCCTATTGTCAAATTGTCAAGTGCATAAAGGCTTTCTGTCAGTCCAGACATCAGCACACTTTCCTTTGGGACTTCCTTATAGCTGCAATTGGTGAAGTATAAATGTGGTTTTCCAGCACCCACAAAATGTACACAAAACCAAGCATGGGAGGTGCAGGGAAGACGTCAGCGAGGAAGTTTAGATGTAAGTGACAGCATCTGGTCCATTACCGCTGTGGTTATTTATCACAGATTTGTAGAGTTTGTATTTTAAATCAAACATCCGCAAAAGGGTTTATATACAGGATGTTCAAGATTTTCAGAACTTTGGGGGTTTAAAACGTATAAACACTGCAATAAGTTTTAAGATTAACCCTTAAAACCTCATATTTCCACATTTTAATCAGTCTCCTCTACAAGTCTGGTAAAAAAAAAAAAAAAAAAAAAAAATCTAAACGCCCAGCAATTCACAGTGAGACAAATGTAATATCATAACTTCTTGTTCTTTTTTTTCCTTGATAAGAACAAGAGAATATTAGCTGCATGTTGTTTTAAGAGGGGATGGCATCGTTCCACTCAAAAATAAATAAATAAATAAATAAATAAATAAATAAATAAGTGGTGTCAGGCACAACAAACCCCACCCCTCACATGAACTGTAGCTTCTTTTGGCATCGATCCAGCTGATGTCATCATGTCTATACATGTGCTGATGTCAGGATATCATTTGCCTCTATATAAATGCCAAGTTTGAAGTCAATTGACACAAAATTGATGTTTTTTATAGACATTTGAAATTTTGCCCATTATAAGTAAATGGAAGAGGTAAAAAAAAAAAAAGAAAAAAGATGTAAAAAAATTCATAAAAAATTTGAACTTTGATCAACTATTCCCAAAATGTAATGACATCTATTTTGGATGTATAGCCCAAATTTGGTATGAATTCAACTAATAGTTTTGCAGCTGCAGACATTTGAAATTTCACCCATTATAAGTAAATGGGAAAAAAAAAGATTTTAAAAATTCATTAAAAATGTGAACTTTGACCTACTGTTTCCAGAATGCAATGGCTCACTGGCAATCTATAACCGAATCTGGTATGAATTCAAGCAATAGTTTGCTGTTAGAATATTAGCAAACAAAGAAACAAGCCCAACCAAAAACCATACCCCTTGCCTCCCTTTTGGGGTAAAAATAAAAATACCTTCAGTGCAAAAGCGTTTTCTGTTAAAACGGCCCTAAAATAGAGCTCCATCCCAACTCCTATTACAGTCCATACAGCTTATATTTAAAGCACATTTAAACGAATGGAGAAATGGTTTATCAATAATCAGTTCTGTCAGCAATAAAACTCACTTCTACTTTTTTTTGTTCTCATTTGCTTTATGCTGAACTCCTCTTGCTGCCATTTTCTGTTATCTTGCTGTTGCAGTCTGCAGTTTTACTGTGGTTTTGCATGTTTAATGCACAGATGTGGCAGCAAAATATACATAAAGCTAACTAAGGCACAATGTGGCCTTGATTTAGTCCATAATTAATCTTTAATCTTGCACTGTCCCTGTCAAATAAAGCAATACAATAAATGCTAAATAAAAATAAATAGAAAAAAAACCTAATATAAAAATTCCACATGCATTATCATATAAAACGACAGACTATCTACATATAAAATCTTCATAAAATGGCCAAAATTAGAGCTTAATCTTAAAAGTAGTGATATTATTCTGTAAAATTATTACTCTTTTCTTCTGTGTTACTGTTTGGATTAGAGTTAATATCCCCTGGACTACAAAGAACGGACGGAACAAACAATAGCTGTAATAAAAACCTGCTTCAACATGCTGCAAATCATCACTAGATGTCACTAAAAAACACACACTGAATTTAACGATGACAATATTTGCTGTTCCAGTCCTCATTTTTATACAAGTTAGGGCACTACCACTACACGTACCTAATGCCATACAAATCTGTTTTCAACCTCTTTTTTAGACTTTTCATGAACTTAATCATAAATTGCCTGACCCTCACAGGCAGAAGAAAACAGGACAGAGCAGCAAACCAGAAGGGTAGAGCGTCACAAATTAAATAAAACATCACCAACAGCATTTACAAATGTCAAGAAAAAAAATATCCTTGACATGTGTGATCCACATCTTTTTTAATATCCTCTGAAGTAAAAGAATCTGCTGTGGGTAACCAATGAAATCACACTAAAAGGCACCAAAGACCAATTCCTATATGACCTACACACCATGAGGGGAATGTATACTGATAAGTGATAACATGGGACAGTATGTTTCAGTCCGTGCTTTTATTACAGATATAATCACCTCACACTGTCAACTACGACTAACATGAAAATCGAATCCCTTTGTTGAGAGGAGCTGATCCTCTTCTGACCATCCTCTGAATACTAACAACACAGACTGAACCCGAATGAACCGAAAAGCATGAATATAAAGGTTTCTTCTTCTATGATTAATGACACTAATTGTTAACTATTATGTGTATATGTGTAAACCTGGCTGTCACACTGACAGTAATAGTCAAATGTTTTATTTATTTATTGGTTTATTTAATAGGAACTATGCACATTTATGAACATTACTGTATAAAAAATAGACCCATGTAAATATGCCAGAATTAGTAAAAATAACTACTTTTCTTCTGCAGTCCCTACGCAGGTGACAGAAACAACGCATAAAACAGCCAACATTAATACATCACTCATTCGCTATAAATTAAAAAAATTTAAGAATACACATAATGATGACATGGGCATCTTCAAAACAAACAAGCAGACAAACAAACAAATAAAGAAATAAAAAAAAAACAAATAGACAGAATGATCACAGGGGCATTAGCCTACACATTCACCTTTATACTTACATACAACTAAAAAGAGAAAGTGTATGGGTGATGAAACGTATGTCAATTAAAAATAAGTGCACTAGAGCGCTAGAATATATAGATCTACTAGATGGTGTAGATCACGGGTGTCAAACATACAGCCCGTGGACCAAAACCGAAAAACCTAAAGGAGGTGGTCTGGGTCCGCTTCCGATGTGAAAATAACTGGCCTCGAACTGAAATAAACCAAGGAACCATGCACCTTTTTGTGTTTGATGAGCCACTGTAGACACTGGAAGTAGCCGAGGTTCATGAGTAGTCAGAGCTCATAGCAGCAGCCATGAGCTGTGGACAGACATGGAGCAATGAGAAGACTGAATGTCTCATGGACATTTGGTCAGATGTCCATATTACCAAACTGGCTCTGAATGAGCCGTTCTTGACAGTTAACATTATTTTCATAAGTTTGTATCTGTAAAAATAGAATACAGATTCCGAAAACAATAACTGTACGTAGGACCTCCCCGTTTGTTTTTATCAATACCTGCGATCAATACCTCTGATTCACCCCACCCCTGACTTTTCTGTCCAATGCCAGCGCAGTTCGTCACATGCGTGCTTCTGTTTACAAATTTGGTCCACTAGCATGACCCAAACGAAAAAACAGAAAGTCCTCATTCGATCTAAATCAAATAAGCGGACCAAGGGACTTTCCAGGAATGAATATTTACCGCTGTTAGCAAGATAACTAAAAAAGTTATGGACGGATTTTGATGAAATTTTCAAGAAATGTTGATACTGGCACAAGGAACAAATGATTAAATTTTGGTGGTGACTGGGGTGGCAGGTGAGGAGGGCACTGATCTGCCTTGGTGGAGGTCTGTGCTCTCCAAGTGCTTTTCTACAGGGTGTCCCATAAGTCTCCATACATAGGAAAAATAAACGTTTCTTGACATAAACCATTTTTATTTATATAATATGCTCTATATGACTGCCATTTTGTCGGGAACACATTTCAATGCGTGTCCTCCACTGCTGAAGAACTATAAAGAAGAAATATAAAGAAATACATGTTAGAACCATATGTATTATGTCTCCTATGTATGGAGACTTATGGGACACCCTGTAGTTACCTCCGCCAGGAGGTATTGTGAACACTTTGCTTTGTGTGTTTGCGTGTTTGTTTGTTTGCTTGTTAGCAGGATAACTCAAAAAGTTATGGACGGATTTTCATGAAATTTTCAGGAAATATTGATACTGGCACAAGGAAGAAATGATTAAATTTTGGTGGTGATCGGGGGGGGCAGATCTGTCTTGGCGGAGGTCTGCGCTCTCTGAGTGCTTTTCTTGTTATTTATGTATTTATTTTATTGGTTTTTTAATAGGTACCGTGCACATTTATGAACATTGCTGTATAAAAGATACACCCATGTAAATATGCCAGAATTAGTAAAAACAAGAAAAGCACTCAGAGAGCGCAGACCTCTGCCAAGACAGCCCCCCCCCCCCCCGATCACCATCAAAATGTAATCATTTCTTCCTTGTGCCAGTATCAACATTTCCTGAAAATTTCCTGAAAATCCGTCGAACTTTTTGAGTCATCTTGCTAACAAACAAACAAACAAACACGCAAACAAACACGCAAACACACAAAGCAAAGCGATCACAATACCTCCTGGCAGAGGTAATAGCTACTTTTCATCTGCAGTCCCTACACCCTTTATGTAATATATTACATGTGTCCAGAAATGTTTTATTTTATGCATGTGGATTAAAATACTTTAGTTGCAGAACACCAGACAGTGAGTATTTTGAATGATGAAAGCTGATGTAAACGATAAGTATAATAACAATAAATGAGTATAAGTTAAAGTAAAATACGTTAAAAAATAAAAGTATATGGAAGCGACCTTACAAAGAGTAGGTAATGCTGTGTTTTTAAACAGTCATTTGAGTATGGGCCTTCTGTCCATGTGCTGGTCTTTCACCCACGACCCTGATCAAAAGGATGTTTGCCATACTACTACACAGAATCACCATCGAAAAAACCTAGTATCTGAAATGAGTCACAGTTTGTCTTCTAACCTTTGATTTTGTCTTCAAACTCACTGCACTCACGCTCCGAGTAGTGGGCGATGGGAGTAGGGGAGGGCGGGCAGAGGCGATCGTCCTCCATGTTGCGCCAGTGCCGCTCCTGTTTAGACTCTGGTAGAGGTCGTCTGTGGCCTGGGTGAAGTCCACGTGGAGTCAGCCCGTGTCCTGTCAGCACTAAAAAGAGGTTTGACAGACAATGAAAGAGATTTAGAAAAAAGGAAGGATGATCGCTAAAAAGATTAATCGACTGTTGTGGACCATAGTAATGCACAATTAGAATCACAAATGTATGTCAGTGGGTTTTACAACGTACAACATCTAGTGTCCTTCAACCCTCAGATTAACCCATAAAGACCCAGTGCTACTTTTGTGGCACTTCCTATATGATTTTTTTTCTCTCTATTTACTGTTTCTTGATTGATTTATTACCATTTATTGTAATATTATCTTCATTATTTTGTGTTTTTCAGTAAAAATCAGGGGTTTTCCTGTATTGAATTTATTGATGATGTAGATGTTTATAAAAGCTCAGAGTAAAGTTGAGGGTTATGATATCAGAAACGGAGAAAACTGAAAAAAAGTAACATTTTCAACAGAGATATCATTACAATACTGGATGGATCGAGGAGGGAATGATAAAGTGGTACTGATCAGTAGGAATGAGACAAAGTTAAAAGAGTCCTGCTTTTATATGAGCTGTTTTAATATTTAACCCATAAAGACCCAGTGCTACTTATGTGGTACTTTTTCTCCATATTAAATATTTCTTAAGTGATTTAACGCCATTTATTATCAAATAATTCTCTGCATTTTGCATTTGACCTGTGAAAATCAGATATTTTCCAATATTTAATTTACTGATCATGTAGATGTTCATAAAAGCTTAAGATTAAAGTTGATGATTATTGAATGAAAAACAGAAATAACTGAAGAAAAAAGTGAGTTTTTCAGTAAAATCTATCATTAACTGAACATAAACCAAGTGTCTCCATCCATTTTCATTTATCAAACTCAATCAGTTTTACTGGTGAATCAATGTTGTAGAAGATGGCAGTGTTCCCACGGTAACTACGGAGCCTCTGAGCGTTCAAATGGGTCATATCTGATGATTATGAAAAGATGACAAACTGTATTTTACACCAATTATTTTACATGGATTGATATAATAAGTGGATCAACAGTTATTAAAACAGTTTAGATCAATAGATGGTTTTAGTTGATGGTGGATATTTGGGTCTTTATGGGTTAAGTCTTGTTCGGGAGTAACAATCTCACTCTGTTTTAGAATAAATCATGCATGAAAGGGTCAAAATTGTCACATTATTAAAGTGTAGATGCTGCTTCACTGGGTGATGAATCACAGATGGTAACAGGTTCATTATGAGCCTTTTTGGTCTTTTTGTTTTTGGCATTTGCCTTTAAAACTGCTCTCCATCAAATCTAGATGATCAGAGTGAAATTCAGAGTCTGTGTTGTATTAACCCTTGTACAGTGTTTGGGTCTGTGGGACCCATTTTCATTCTTTATTAACCCTTTCATGCATACTGGTCACTCCGCTGGACAGCTATTCTACAGCTGTTCTCTTGTATATTCATGGATTTTGTTGTTCTTTTCATTTTTTGTTTGTTTGTTTTTTTACACATAGCTTTATTAAAGTTTTAAGACACTACATATCTTTTCTGACATGAATTGAAAACATTATGTAGATCTCTCCTGAGCATAAACCCCCAGAATCATAAGCCCTCCCCATAGTTTTCAAACAATTTATCAGAAAATACATGTTTCTGTGCATCAAAAATTAAACGTGTGGTGTCCAGCTGAGGGGACATTTTTGCAACTTCATAAAAGATAGGTTCATATGATTTTTTTTTTTTTTTTTTTTTCATTTTTTCTATATTTTTAACATTTTTCAAATTATTTTTATTTTATTTTATTTTATTTTATTTTTCTGAAGAAAATTGCATCGTTTTTTTCATGCCTAAAGAGGAATAAAAACACTCAGGAAAAAAATTTGATTAAGGTTCTCATAATTCGTGCATGAAAGGGTTAAAGAAAAATGATGAGCAGTTATTTTTTTAATGATTTTTTTTCCTCACATATCTTGATTATATTACTATTTATTTAAAAAAACAAACTAAAAACGAGTCGCGGTTTAATTCATAAATGCGATCTAGCAAAGACAAAAGGGAAATATTAAACATATATGCTTTTTATGTTGCTTGTAATTGGGATGAAGTATATGTTGAGTATTTTAACATTAAATTGTTTGAATAAGTTGAATTAAAAACCCACAAATGCAGCAGGTCCACTACACCCATCAACAACAGCTGAACAATATAAATCTGAACACCACACAAGGGTTAAACACTGGACATCAGTGTATGATTTTGGTCTAAGGTGGATGTTTGGGTCTCTATGGGGGAAAAAAAAACTTCAGTGGGAGAAAGTAAATAGAGTAAAACCACATAAGGAGCCTAACAGAGATAAGTGTTCCAGGACAGATAAACAGTGCAATAGGTGTTGTTTGTGCAGATATTTGCACATGTAATAAACCGGCTCATTCAGGGATACAAAATACTTTAATACGGTCATGACGAATCTCCACAAATTCCATGTAAATACGCTTCAGAGCCTTCGATTTACATAACAAAAATATCTTGTTACGCTGATACAATGCCCTCTGTCTCAGCTGCCATGCATTTTTCCACGTTTCTGTGCCAAAACCAAAACCCTCCAAAAAACAAGTCAACATATTGCAGCAGACAACCAAAACAAATCAGGTTTCTTCAATTAGATCTTTTCTAACAGAGAGCAGAAATCATTTCTCTAGTCACTGTACAAAGGGTGAAAGAATACAAGATGAAAATGCAGGAAAGATTTTATATCTACTGGTGGTAATGCACTGTAAGACCGGATAAGTTGAGTTTACTTAAAAAATCTGAAGTAACTCATTGCCTTAAAACATTTAAGTAATGAGTAATGAAAACTTGAGTGTATTAAACTTAAATGCTTGATTGGAATGGAATTGCTATTTAAAGTACAACACACTAAAGACCAAGTTAATTTAACTAAAATGAACTAAAATTTGTTGCAACGTTAATTGCCCTGTATAATCATTAGACTTAACATCATCAGTTTATTGCACTCAATTCCAAGTTGATAGAAATTAAAATCTTTTCCAATATAAATGGCCTTGCATAATTATTCAACTTTATATGTTGTAGCATAGATGGAAGTTGGGCAGGACAATAGCTCAATATAATTAGCCAGTACAGGAGGTGCTCTTACTTTGACAAGTCATACATATTTATATTGCTTAAAAATGATCATGGATAAACAGGAAAGCCATTGTTGGGCCTATGGCTCTCACTCATGGTGCAGATCTACAAAAATACAAAAACAAACACAAAAGGGCCATTATACATTGCCGTATACACATTACGTCAAACTTAACACTAACACCACAACCCCGCTGAACCCCTGCACATAAAAATAACACATTTTCAACAACATGCCCAATACCCACAATGCAATGTGGAGATAAAAAGGTGTGGTCATGACTAAAATTTAGTGATTTAGATCCATTCAACTTGAACTGTTTCATACTTTTGACTATGTCTACAAATCAAGGTTATAATCGTTAACGAAAACGAACGAAATGACGAAAACTAAAATTGAAAAAACATTTTCGTTAACTGAAATAAATAAAAACTCTAATTAAAAGAAAAAAACAACTAACTGAAACTGTATTGTGTGTTTACAAAACTAACTAAAACGTATAAAAATTATGGATAAAATTCCCTTCGTTTTCGTCTCTGTCAATGTCGGATTGATATGAAATTGATTTATTTCACTCCAGCAATTTGAGCTGGAGGCACCATACAACACTACACAGTCTGTCATGTCTGGTCACTGGTGGTTTCCAGTCATCTTCTGGTCCCCACTCTACCTGGAACATACAGACTAAAGCTGAGACAAGGCAGCACAGTCCTGTCTGGGATTTACTTTAGTGATGAGTGGGGTCGTTTTTTTTTTTTTTTTTTGCGCTCACTGTGTGCGTGAGTGACAGAGACAGAGCAGAGCTAAATGACAGCGTTAGACAGGTATTTGAACTAAGCATCCAGGTAAAAACTGGAGAATTTATCACCATGAAAAGGCCTTCCAAGCCTTGAACTGCACAGTTTAGAAGAGGAGAAAAGAGGAGGATGAAAACTAATCCAATGACAGAGGTATGGAACCTGTTAGAATGTTAAAAAAAACATTTCATGTTACTAGCTACAGCTAGCTGAATTGAAATGAAGCAAAGTTGGCTAATAATGGAACTGTAGATGATTAAGAGATGAGATAAATGCTAAGGTGTGGTTTACTGATGATGAACTGGGTCATATATGTTTATATATGTTTCTATCTGCTTTAACTGCTGGTTAGCTGGTTTATATATGTTTCTATCTGGTTTACTGCTGGCTGCTTTGTGCATCTCCTCTCACGCTTTGCACATCTTCGCATTGTTTTCACATAAGTGATGTTGTGTATGGATCACACACACACGCACACACACACACACACACACACACACACACACACACACACCAACCGGCTATAGGGAATTTATACATCATAATGTACATGTGTTTGTGTCTCTGCTCAGTCAATGAGCCGCCCTAACCCAACCCCCAAATAAAGTGTCCAAGGTAACCCACTGATCCGTGCCTCACTAATTTCTTTGAATAGGATGGTGAGGAAGATAAAATATATGAAATAACTAAAACTAATACTAAAACTAAACTAAACTAAAGCTAAGCATTCAGAAAAAAAACAATAACTAATAAAAACTAGCAAATATGCTCTAAAAACTAATTAAAACTAACTAAATTAGAGAAAAAAAAGTCAAAACTAAATAAAACTAAACTATAATTAAAAATCCAAAACTATCATAACCTTGCTACAAATTAGTAGAATATACTTAACATTTTATGGTAATGTAATAAAACTTAAATCATTTAAGTACATTGTAATAAAGCATTTTAAAGTCCAGGCTTACAATGTGTAAACGATCTTAACTGAGCACAGAGAATTTTACATTCCCTGTTATTTTACACATGGTTGTGTATATTAATCATTCCTAATTTGGATGTAATTCCACCCTCATAGAGCTTTAATAATTTTTGATCACCGGTATTGCGATCACCCCGCAAATTATTCCTGAAAATGAAAATCAGAAATACTGACGAAACAGGTAATATGGTAGATAAAAGAGACATCACCTGACTGGATGATAAGGGTAAAATATCCGTATCTATCCGACACGTACTCCGATTCCCATGTACGATGAGTGGAGATAAGCACGGACATGTAGATAGGTAGATATGTGCATTATACCACACGTTCACACACACATAAGCATCTTCAATCATTTTGTTTGACAGAATTTATATTAAAAATTACCGCAAATGATACCTGAAAGCTGGATGTAAGTGTTTTATCTAGGGTAAATAAAAGTTTCCATCCAACAGATAGCAGCGACCACAGACTGAATAAAACCGGCAGATGGGCAGATATCTGCAGTGTCCCACATGTTCGCACATACGCACACATGTACTGGACAAGGTTAAATTAATCAACTTGTCCTCATTTTGCTCCAGGTAACTCCATGATCTACATTACCTTTTTTGTCCGCTCTATACGTCCTGTGCCATTCCACATGAACTGCAGTAACTGTGCCACTCTGTTGACAATCTGCTCTGCAAATATACAGTATGTGTGAAATGTTAATTACAGTGATAGTCCTGGTTCGTCCCACATCCTCCCACATGACGGTGTGAAGTGCGATTTCACTCATTCTGTTAATTGATTGGTGTATATGATCTGTCAGAGGCAAGGTGTTTACAATATCAGATGCAGCTGGGTGCTTCTATGAAACTGGTGCCTATAAGCAGGACAGAGGAGCTAAAAGTTCAAACCAGATGTACAGGGTGAGGAAGCAAAATTTACAATGAACATTTAGTTGTTTTTTCTCAGCAGGCACTACGTCAATTGTTTTGAAACCAAACCTATATTGATGTCATAATCATACCTAACACTATTATCCATACCTTTTCAGAAACTTTTGCCCATATGAATAATCAGGAAAGCAAACGTCAAAGAGTGTGTGATTTGCTGAATGCACTCGTCACACCAAAGGAGATTTCAAAAATAGTTGGAGTGTCCATAAAGACTGTTTATAATGGAAAGAAGAGAATGACTATGAGCAAAACTATTACGTGAAAGTCTGGAAGTGGAGGAAGCAACAAAAAACGTACCGAAGCTTTTATTAAAGCTCTCAAATCTAAAATCCTAAAGGATCCAACCAAATCCATGAGAAAAATGGCAATTGAACTTGAGGTAGACAACAAGACCGTTAGAAATGCAGTAAAATATGATTTGAAGTTAAAATCTTACACAAGAACACCAAAACACTTGTTGACAACAGCAACAAATCCAACTTTAGCAATTTTTGGGAATCATGTTTATGGCCATGTCCCAAGAGCTAGACTCCGTGTCCGGGGATCGGGTTGTCGGGCTCCCTGCCTTCGACTGTCACCCAATCCACACTGCACCCGGCCCCTATGATTCCCTCGATGGGTGGTGAGTCCGTCGGAGGGTGGGCCCACGTCGCTCTTTTGGGCTGGGCCTGGCCGGACCCCGTGGGCATAGGCCCGACCACCAGGTGCTCGCATACGAGCCCCAACCACGGTCGAAATGAGTTTCCTCCGTCGGGTGGCTGGGCGCACCCTTAGTGATAGGGTGAGGAGCTCAGTCACCAGGGAGGAGCTCGGAGTAGAGCCGCTGCTCCTCCGCGTCGAGAGGGGCCAGCTGAGGTGGCTCGGGCATCTGTTTCGGATGCCTCCTGGACGCCTCTCTGGGGAGGTGTTCCGGGCATGTCCCACCGGGAGGAGACCTCGGGGAAGACCCAGGACACGTTGGAGAGACTATGTCTCTCGGCTGGCCTGGGAACGCCTCGGGATCCCCCCAGAAGAGCTGGAGGAGGAGTCTGGGGAGAGGGAAGTCTGGGCATCCCTGCTTAGACTGTTACCCCCGCGACCCGGCCCCAGATAAGCAGAAGAGGATGGATGGATGGATGGATGGATGGATGGATGGATGGATGGATGTTTATGGCCGCCTTCTAGCTCAGATCTAAACCCTCTGGATTCTGCTATTTGGGGCGTTTTAGAACATGCTACCAATAGAACATCACACAGCAATGTCGACTTTCTTAAAGATACTATTAAAGAAGAATGGGAGAAGTTGTCACCCGAATATTTGAGGAACACTTGCGCAAGTTTCAGGAAGTGTGTGAAGGCAGTTATTGAGAAAGAAGGAGGACACATAGAATAAAAACATTTTCTATTATGTAAATTTTCTTGTGGCAAATAAATTCTCATGACTTTCAATAAATTAATTGGTCATGCACTGTCTTTCAATCCCTGCCTCAAAATATTGTAAATTTTGCTTCCCCACCCTGTAGACTAATGTTATGAAGCAAGTTTGGAAGTACTTTGGGTCAATTTTTAAAAATAGATACTTACTGAGATAAAAGAGAAACTATTTTTTCAGATAAAACACATTTTTGTAGTATTTTTACATTATTTTTTAATACAAAAATCTGCATGTAACACGGTAACAAGGACATGAAAATTACGCACTGCTATTTTTTTTTTTTTTAGTCTCTTCATTTTCTCACAGGTACATTTTGAGAATTGAGCTAATTACGCAAGGCAGAGTGTTTCACAAAAATGACCGCTGTTGCAAAATCATTTGCGATGTTTATGTGTTTCAATGGGCAGGTGCCTCATTTAACGCAAGTGGACACAATGGGTTACACACAAAACCTGGAATGAGACTGAGATTCATGAAAAAACCTGCATGTTTGGATTAGAAAAACCACTAGGATCCTCAAATTTAACACACAGTATTTATAGTGGTATATCAGACCATTTCAAGCCATGTTTTTCGGATCAAATATGCTGCACAGTACACATGTTAAACTGTTAAAGCACTTAAAGTATTTAAAGTAATAAAATTGAGTAGAACTCTAACATACACACATATGCAGGAATAATATATATGGGTGCTTCTATGAAACTGGTCCCTGAAAATAGGACATGGGGGCTAAAAATTCAATCCAGATGTAGACTATTATGTTATTATTATTATATTATTATGTATGTTATTATATTATTATGTAGACTGTTATGAAGCAAGTTTGGAAGCACTTTGGGTTTATATTAAAAATAAAAATTTACTGAGATAAAAGAGAAACTATTTTTCAGATGAAACACATTTTTATATTATTTATATTAAAATCTGCATGTGAAAAGGTCACGAAAATTACACATTACTATTTTTTCGAATATCTCTTTATTCTCTCACAGGTACATTTTGGGAATTAAACTAATTATGCAAGGCCAAGTGTTTAACAAAAATCCCTCGCAATTTATTAGTGTTTAAATGGGCACCAGTGGACACGATGGGTTACACGCGAAACCTGGAATGAGACTGCCAATTCATGAAAAACCTGCATGCCTGGATTAGAAAAACCACTAGGATCATCAAAATGTAACACAGTGTCTTTATTTATAGCTGTATATATGACCATTTCAAGCAGTGTTTTTAAAATAAAATGCACTGACACCTAGGTAGCTTTTCATGTTCCAATTTTGGTCCTAGTTTAGGCCCCAATATTTTTTCCATTCATTAATTTTGGGATGGCTCAGAGGAAGAGAATAATTCTTTTTGCATTTATCTGAGGTCATCATTAGGTACATCCTGGGGGGAAATATGTCTAAATTTCTCTTTTATTATTGGGTCTTAAAAGCTGGGAAAGTGCCAAGTACCAAAATGAACCCAGTTTCATAGAAGTACCCATCTACTATGGAGACCATCCAGTAAATACCTGGGGCCAAATATAAAGGCAGTGCAAATTAGTGAGGGTGCAATCCAGAAAAAGCAGAAGGGAGTGATTATTCTTTGCATATTAATGACCTGCACAGTGAAAGTCAGATGGACAGTTTTTACACACAGACTGGCTTTACTGGGGGGCAGCCATTCACATGGTGTTCTATCCTCCTGAGACCCAGGAAATGTCAGCAAAGCATAAGCTTTTTTTGTTTTTTAGTAAATAAGTGCCTATATTGGAAACATCATGATGCAACAGTTTTTTTAGATGCAGTTTTTAAAATTTTTATGGAATGTACTTTGTGGTGGACAGTTTTCTTTTCTTTTTTTTTGTATAAAGTTTTGAAACTCTTGTCCACAAATGTAGACAGAAAAACCATAGGCCATGTGTGGTTTTACTGTGTTTTATGTACATTTTCAGTGTGGCTGTATGAATGTATTTCTACTCTCTGCAACTGATGCTGCTGTCTTAGTCATATTTTTCCTGGTTAAATAAAGGTTAACAAGATAGATTACTCATAGATACATCTATTGAAGGTATGTGGGTTCTTTAATAACATAGGTACTAGCTGTTACTGAGGTGTGACAAATATAAGTATAGGGTCTGTGCATGTGTTTCTCATGTGCAACATGTTCATAAAGGCAGATCATTGTGAAGTAAATTAAAGCCAAATTAAAGTTACTCCCCATCTGTGTACAAAGGTTCTTCTCAACACGAGTCTAAATGTGATTTACGAGATGTTTGTAAATTTGTAGTACAAAAAGCTAAAAAAGAGGCCAAAAGAAGATGTATATCTGTTGTTGGAGTTAAACTATGGAATGAGGCCAGCATGGATTTAAGAATGTGTAGCCCATTTTTGATTTAAGAAAAAAAGGTAATTAAGGCAATTTTGAAGGATATAATTGTTAAGCTCTAATAAGTAATCGGTAAATTATTTATTTTTGATTCTACATTAAATTACCATTAATTTGGTGGTTAAGTTTTCTATTTCTCTGGTTTATTTTCACCTTTTTATGTTTCGCTTGTTTGTTTGCTTGGATACATTGTTTTTGTTGTTTGTTTGTTTTTGTTCTTTTTCCTATATTGGATGCTGGGTAGCTGAGTTTGTTATGTAGGACAGGCATTAATATAAGCATTTTGCTTCTGCCTGTGCCTTTTCAGTCATCAACCTGTTGGTAATGTTTGTAATGTTTGAAGTGTTGTTGTTGACACTGGTTTTTATGTGATGACTGAATAAAGAATTTCATCATCATCATCATCATCATCATCATCAAGTAAATTGGCTACAGGAGGAAAAAGGTGCATTCTAAACTAAATATTTGGAATTGAAAGTGAGTTAGCTGAAAAGGCATTATCCCACCCCCCAAAGGAGTGGCCAGGGGTATTATTTTTGGTTTGGTTTGTTTATTTGTTAACACTCTAGCAGCAAAACTGTTGGTTGAATTCATACCAAATTGGGTTTGTAGACTGCCAGTGACTGAGAATAGATCTGATTACATTTTGGGAAAAGTAGATCACAGTTCAATTTTTTTTAGGAATTTTATAAACCTTTTTTCCCCATTTGCTTATAATAGGCAAAATTTCAAATGTCTGTAGCAGCAAAAATATTGGTTGAATTCATGTCAAATTGGGTTTCTAGATTGCCAGTAACCCAGAATACATGTCACTACATTTTGGGAAAAGTAGGTCAAAGTTTAAATTTTTTATGAATTTTTAAAATATTTTTTTCCCCCATTTACTTATAATGGGTGAAATTTCACATGTCTGTAGCAACAAAATTATTAGTTGAATTCACACCAAATTGGGTTTATAGATTGCCAGTGACCCAGAATAGATGTGATTACATTTTGGGCAAAGTAGGTCAAAGTAAAAAAAAAAATTGTTATGAATTTTCAAATTATTTTTTCCTCTCCCATTTACTTATAATGGGCAAAACTTCAAATGTCTATAAAAGCATCAATTTAGTTTCAATTTACTTTAAACTTGGCACATATATATAGAGGCAACTGATATGCTGACATCAGGAGTGCTGATGCCAAAATAAGGTCCAATACATGCGAGGAGCGGGGTTTGTTGTGCCTGGCATCACTTTTTGGCGTAAAGCGTCATGAGTTCTGAAAGACCAGCGATAACGCAGATGAAAATGCGGACTGTTTTATAGTCGATTTGCTGTATTTTTAAATAAATTAAGGTGATTCGAGTAAGTGTTCCTGTTTTCTGTTCTCAGCTGCACCTCCTTTGTGAAATGGAAACTCCTACAAATTGTGTCCATGCCTTTAAAGCACTAACTTGGCGCTTGTGTGAGTAAATCTCAATAGTATTTTTTAGCACTTAATGCTGGAGCAAAGCGTTAGATAAATCTGGCCCCTCATGAGAGCACACACCAAAAACAAAACAAAAGAACACATTCTCTTTAGACAAAAAGGAGATGGACAGATGTGGATGAAAACAGGTAAAAGGTGGGGTTTTTGGTCATTTTTGAGTCCATATTCCCTGCTTGAGGCTCTGAGTTTGCTTCAATATTTCATAACAGAGGGATTCAGTGTGTGTAGGTGGCTGTAATGTGTATGTGTGTGAATGTGCATACATATGTGTGTGTGTGTTTGAGGGAAGAGTCCACAGTTATTTATCTGAAAACTACACAGATCTGTCATATGGCTAATAGATGGACTCATAGCCCCGGTCTCACTGTGGGGAAGAAGGAGAAGAAAACTCACAAAGACACACACACCCACACACCCACACACACACACACACACACACACACACACACACACACACACACACACACACACACACACACACATACACACAGTCACACACACATTAAATAATGCAGGAGGTATTATTGCAGTGGCTGGTGTTTTAAATGAGCTTTGTGAAGTGGGAATATATGGCCAGCAATTCACATAGAGAGATTTAAGGCATCTGAGCTGGAGAAACCTTCTGGATGGAGATAAAATAAAATAAAAAAATAAATAAATAAAAAAAAAACATAAGCTGTCGTCATACGATGAGCAGACTTCTTTTTCAAGAGAAGCAGTTAAAGCAACATCCCATTGGTGGAGTAATTCTCAGAGCTGGTGAACTAATATATATGCAAAAATGGATGAAAACTGATGAAGCACAAAGTCACTGAGTTATTTTTCAATATAGAGGCACAACAGTGAATATTTAGTTGTTTAGATGGGGTTTGCAATAGTTGTTTACATACTGTTTTTGCATAAATGTTTCAATCATTAAGATAAGATAAGATAAGATAAGATAAGATAAGATAAGATAAGATAAGATAAGATAAGATAAGAAGAAAAGATGAGATAAGATAACAATACAATAATGTAAAATAAGATAAGGTAAGGTTAGGTAAGGTAAGATAACATAAGATTACAATACAATAAGATAAGGTAAGGTAAGGTAAGTTTAGGTAAGATAAGACAAGATAAGGTCAGGTAAAGTAAGGTAAGACAAGATAAGAAGAGAACATAAGATTACAATACGATAAGGTAAGACAAGTTTAGGTAAGATAAGACAAAGTAAAATAAGATAAGGTAAAGTCAGGCAAAGTAAGGTAGGACAAGACAAGATAAGATAAAAAGATAACAATACAATAAGGTAAGGTAAGGCAAGTTTAGATAAGATGAGATAAGAAGAAAAGATAAGATAACAATACAATAAGATAAGGTAAAATAAGATAAGGTTAGGTAAGGTAAGATAACGTAAGACTACAATACAATAAGATAAGGTAAGGTAAGGCAAGTTTAGGTAAGACAAGACAAGATAAGGTCAGGTAAAGTAAGGTAAGACAAGATAAGAAGATAACATAAGATTATAATACAATAAGGTAGGGTGAGGAAAGTTTAGGTAAGATAAGATAAGACAAAGTAAAATAAGATAAGGTAAAGTCAGGTAAAGTACGGTAGGACAAGACAAGATAAGATAAAAAGATAATAATACAGTACGATAAGGTAAGGTAAGGCAAGTTTAGATAAGATAAGATGAGATAAGAAGAAAAGATAAGATAACAATACAATAAGATAAGGTAAAATAAGGTAAGGTTAGGTAAGGTAAGATAACATAAGATTACAATACAAAAAGATAAGGTAAAGCAAGTTTAGGTAAGATAAGATAAGACAAGGTAAAATAAGATAAGGTAAAGTAAGGTAGGACAAGATAAGATAAAAAGATAACAATACAATACGATAAGGTAAGGCAAGTTTAGATAAGATAAGATAAGATACTGACACTAAGGCTGTATTCACACCTGGAAGGTCCTTTGGTCCTCTTATTTGATTTGGATCGATGGTGTACTTTTTTTTTTTTCGTTTGGGTCACATCACATTCTCATTGCACTTTTTGCTCGTGGACCAAAATGTGTAAACAGAAGCACACATGTGAAGAACTGTGCTGGCATTGGACAGAAAGCTTGGGGGCGGGGTGAATCAGAGGGCAGGTGTTGATGAAGACAAACATGGTGGTCCTATGTGCAGTTATTGTTTTCGGAATATGTATTCTATTTTTACAAACACAAATTTACGAAAATAATGCTAACTCATTCGGAGCCAGTTTGTCGCTGTTTTACATGTCGTTCTGTATCGGTGACGACATGCTGCTTGTGTCTACGGGGGCTCGACAAGCACAAAAAGGTGCATGGTTCCTTGGTTTGTTTTGACGTGAGACCGGTTATATTCACACCAGAAGTGAACCGGCCCAGAGTCCAATTGGAAACATTTTGCATGTTTGTATTCACACCTGAAAAAAAAAGTCTGGGCTTTCCGGGGAAACGAACTGTGGTCCATTTTAAACAGATCAAATGAAGTAGGTCTGAACACACCCTACTTTACCCTGTTTAGATTTTAGATTGTTGTTGTTCTGCTTTGCGTTAACAGGCTCAGAGAATTCAAACACTACTAAATTATACAAGAGATAATAGAAGCAATAAGAGGTTAATGAGTCGTTTTAGCGGCTTCATACAATACAACATTATGGGATATTTATGCTGGTCAGGTATCCAGAGGTTGCACACTGTAATATTTACCCCAAAATAGTATTCAATTCACATACTGTTGTTTTTATGATATGGTTTCAGACATACTTCAAAAACACACACACATACCGTTATGGACTACCAATTCACATGTTACTATGGAATATTGGACACAGTCAACATTAAACATCAGAGAAACATAACAGCCCCTGTGAAGTGTGACTGCAGTCGGCTTATTAAAGTGAAAGTAAATATTATAAGTTTGTATACTTTAAATAGATTTTTACTCCACATGACCCCATCAATGGCATCAGTATGAACATGTGAGGTTAAAGTTGCTCGGTAACATTCTTAGGCCAGAAAAATATAAGAGCAACATTGAATCATAAGGTACCTACTATTTGTTTATTAAGGCCGAATGTTACTTCCTAAATCCATGAGACACGTCAAGTTGTCATTCTACCACTTTTCATTATGATGATAAAGGAGCAGAGGAAGTATTTGCATTTATTTATTTATTTATTTATTTATAAATAAAGGGATCATGCATACTATGAACATATATAACACAACTACACACACACACTACACAACTAGGGATGGGAATTGCTAAGAGTTTAACAATCCTGATTCCATTATTGATTTTGCGTATCAGTCCGATTCCATATCAAATCTGTTAATGATTCTCATTGGTACAAAATGGGTTGGCTTACATTAATTGTCTGTTATATTTCCATCTCTACACAGAAAATATAACATATACAGTATGCACAAATAATGATAACAGATGACATCTGGTTCCAGATAGTCATACATGAGGTGGCAATCAGGAATGTTAAGGGGGTACATGCCAGTGATGGAAGCATTGACGGGAGGGGGTGAAAGTGAAACTTAAGACACTTTACTATTTCCTCTATGTCTCCTACTGTTTGTTGTGGAACTTATTTTCCTTTTCCCTACCTTCAGAAACTTTTATTTGCATTTTTCACTGTAAATCACATATTTTCCTGTTTTGAATTTAGCTTATTTAATTAAGATGTTCATGAAAACACAGTAAATTCAAAGGTTATTATATCGGAAACAGAAACCTGAAGAAAAAGTGACCAAGTGTCTCCATCCACTGTAATTGGGGCGGCCATGGCTCAGGTGGTAGAGTGGGTCGTCCAATAACCGAAGGGTTGGCGGTTCGAATCCCGTTCTGTTCTAGTCAGTCCATTGTGTCCTTGGGCAAGACACTTCACCCTCCCTGCCTCCAGTTCCACCCACACTGGTGTATGAATGTTTGGTGGTGGTAGGAGGGGCTGTAGGTGCAAAATGGCCGCCATGCCTCTGTCAGTCTGTCCCAGGGCAGCTGTGGCTACAGATGTAGTTTACCACCACCACAGGGAGAATGTGAGAGCGAATGAATAATGAATCAATAATGTAAAGCGCTTTGGGTGTCTAGAAAAGCGCTATATAAATCCAATCCATTATTATTATTATTATTATTATTATTATTAATTGATCCAACTCCATCAGTTTTACTGGTGAATCAATGTTGTAGAAGATGACGGTGTTTCCACGTTCACTACGGAGCCTCTGAACGTCCAAATGGGTCATATCTGATGACCATGAAAAGATGACAAACTGTATTTTACACCAAGTATTTACATGTACTTACAGGGTTAGTGGATCAATAGACATTAAACAGTTTAGATCAGTAGATGGTTTTGTTAACAGTGCGTGTTTGAGTCTTTATGGCTTAAACCCAACCATTTTAAATGCACGCTATTGTTATATAACCTGTATTTTCACCTCTTCAATCTACCATAAAACAGTCCTTTCTGCCAGGAAACCAGTCGCTAAACACAGACAGAAATTGTCATCTTACCAAACAGACAAAACTGGTCAAGGCTGTGGTTCTGTGGAAATGACTGTTTTTGTCAAAGGAGTGTGGTGGCTCATAAAAGAGCAGTAAAACAGCTTTGCTTCTCAGTTGGAAAAGGAGTGACCTTTATAAAGTGCAGGGGCCGCACATCTTTGATTAGAGGTGTTAACATTCTAATCTCACGCTCATTCTGACAATCGATTATTTTCATGACATAGTGACGACACACACAGCGGAGTGTGTGTCAGTATCTGCCTGAGGGGGTTTCAAACGAGGATATGTTGATTCTTGTTAGTATTAAAAACAGATATGTTGTGTATGATCACGTTTTAGTCACATAATTCAGTTTACAGCTCAAAAACATATCTGAATGGGCAGTTTATATAAGGTTCAAGGTGACTTTATTAATACCCGAAGGTAGATTTGTTCTGCAGTCTGGAGAGGGCATCTCACACACAAAAAACATTCAAACCACAGGACACATACAGGGGACAGACTAAAAACAGCCCAGACAAAGACATGGACAGGTCGCTCACTGATCACGATTAAAACAGACTAAAAATAAAAGATAGAAAGCAGACTAAAATAAATAAAAGTTATCAAATATTACTAAAAAAATATTTCGTATATATTTATTTCATAGTCATATTTCATATTTTAACCAATAAAGATCCAAACATTCACGATTGACCAAAATCATTTACTGATCTAAAATGTTTAATACCTGTTGATCTACTAATCCTATCAATACATGTAAATAATTGGTGTAAAATGCAGTTTGTCATCTTTTCATGGTCAATCAGATATGACCCATTTGGACGTTCAGAGGTTCAATAGTTACCATGGAAACACCGTCATCTTCTACAACACTGATTCACCAGAATAAAGGATTGAAAAAAACAGAGCCTGGGGGGTGGGGGGGCAGTATATGTGGGGGTGCAGTCCATAACTAATGAACTAAGGCTGGCATGAAATGAAATTGAAACTTTACATACTTTCAATGTCCAACTCCTGGGTTCTGTTCCTCTATTATACAGCGGATCTTACACAGTATTTTCACAACTTCTAACCTGTATCCACTGAACCCCATGCACTGTTCTATGCCCCCCCACACACACACACACAAATTTTGGGCCCCATGAATTTGTCACATTTACCCCCCCTTTACAGCCCCCTGTGCACAGACTGCCAACAGTTCGATTCAGGTGAACATTAGTGCCAGTAATGAAGGATATAGGTGAAAGAAAACTGTCACAACCTGCCTATTATTTACACTGGTTGGTTGTTCTCCCCCCCGAGGATGAAATTCATTGAGCAGAAGTAGGGATGTAAAAACCAGAGGGGGGTTGATTCCTCCCACCCCCCCCCCAACAAATCACATCCTGGATAGAGACACTTGGTTTATGTTCAGTTAATGATATATTTTCCAGAAAAAGTCACTTTTTCTTCAGTTTTCTCTGTTTTTGATACAATAACTATAATAATAACTACAATAATAATATCATCTTTAATCTGAAGCTTTTATGAACATCTTCATGATCAGTACATTAAATACTGGAAAATACCTGATATTCACAGGACAAATGGAAAATGCAGAGAATTATTTGATTATAAATGGTGTTAAATCACTTAGGAAATGTTAAATATGGAGAAAAAAAAAATCATTTGGGAAGTACCACAAAAGTAGCACTGGGTCTTTATGGGTTAAATATTAAAAACAGTTCATATAAAAGCAGGACTGTTTAAACTTTGTTTCATTCTTACTGATCAGTACCACTTTCTCGTTCCCTCCCAAATACTCATACTCATCTACTGCAGCATTGATTCACCAGTAAAACCCATGGAGATTGATCAATGACAGTGGATGGACACACTTGTTTATACATTCACTTACTGAAAAAGACACTTTTTCTTCTTTTTTTTCTGTTTTGATATAACAACCTTTGAATTAACTGAGTTTTCATGAACAAATTAAATGTAGGAAAAAATTTCACCGTGAAAAAATGCAAAATACAGAGAACAATATTAGACTAAATGGTGATAAATCTTTTAAGAAAGGTTAAATAGACAGAGAGATTCATTTGGGAACTGCCACAAAAGTAGCACTGGGTCTCTAGGGAACATTTTTATTAAAAGCTGCCATTTTTAGTATGTAGTTGCAAAATGGAGAGAATTATTTGATAATAAATGGTGTTAAATCACTTAAGAAATGTTAAATATGGAGAAAAAAATCATTTGGGAAGTACCACAAAAGTAGCACTGGGTCTCTATGGGTTAAAAGGCACATTTTTATTAAAAGCTGCCATTTTTAGTATGTAGTTGCAAAATGCGGATAATTATTTGATAATAAATGGTGTTAATTCACTTAGGAAATGTTAAATATGGAGAAAAAACTCATTTGGGAACTGCCACAAAAGTAGCACTGGGTCTTTATGGGTTAAATATTAAAACAGTTCATATAAAAGCAGGACTGTTTTAATTTGTCTCATTCTTGCTGATCAGTACCACTTTCTCGTTCCCTCCCAAATACTCATACTCATCTTCTGCAACATTGATTCACCAGTAAAACCCATGGAGATTGATCAATGACAGTGGATTAACACAACTGTTTATACATTCACTTACTGAAAAAGACATTTTTTCTTCAGTTTTTCTGTTTGGATATAACAACCTTTGAATTAACTCTGAGTTTTCATGAACTAATTAAATATAGGAAAATACATGATTTACAGTGAAATAATGCAAAATACAGAGGACAATATTAGACTAAATGGTGATAAATCACTTAAAAAAGGTTAAATAAAGAGAGATTCATTTGGGAACTGCCACAAAACTAGAACTGGGTCTTTATGAGTTCAAAGGCAAGTTTTTATTAAAAGCTGCCATTTTTAGTATGTAGCTGCAAAATATGGAGAATTATTTGATAATAAATGGTGTTAAATCACTAAGGAAATATTAAATATGGAGAAAAAAAATCATTTGGGAAGTACCACAAAAGTAGCACTGGGTCTCTATGGGTTAAAAGGCACATTTTTATTAAAAGCTGCCATTTTTAGTATGTAGTTGCAAAATGTGGGGAATTATTTGATAACACTGGTCTACAATTTTTTAGAAATGATTTGCTTCAGACATTAAATGTGCTAAATGTTATGTATTTTAATAAGATTAATTGGAAAATAAATGACAAAAGTGCCGGTTTGCTGATGTTTTCAAGGTATATGATTAAGTGTTATTACACATATATATTGGTTTATGTACATTTATATAATAGTTTTAGAAATCTTCCACTAAATAGAACCTGTAAAGTGAATGTATTCTAATGTGCAGACAGTGTTTTGAAGTAGATCTTGTAGCTCTGAGACAAATATTCCTTTTGAGTCAAACCCATTCTCTCGTTAATTCTTGAGCTTCACATTTTGACCCAAGGCTGTATCTTGGAAAGTTCAGCCAACCAGCATTTTTGACTTGATTTTTCTTTATCAGTGACTCTCATGTGGTAAAATTTCATTGCTTTTATTCTGGAAGCATTTTCCTTGTAGACCAGTGTAATAAATGGTGTCCAATCACTTAGGAAATGTTAAATATGGAGAAAAAAAAAATAATTTGGGAACTGCCACAAAAGTAGCACTGGGTCTCTATGGGTTAAAAGGCACATTTTCATTAAAAGCTGCCATTTTTAGTATGTAGTTGCAAAATGCAGGGAATTTTTTGATAATAAATGGTGTTAATTCACTTAGGAAATGTTAAATATGGAGAAAAAACTAATTTGGGAAGTACCACAAAAGTAGCACTGGGTCTTTATGGGTTAAAGATTAAAACAGCTCATATAAAAGCAGGACTCTTTTAACTTTGTCTCATTCTTGCTGATCAGTACCACTTTCTCGTTCCCTCCCAAATACTCATACTCATCTTCTGCAACATTGAGTCACCAGTAAAACCCATGGAGACTGATCAATGACAGTGGATTAACACAACTGTTTATACATTCACTTACTAAAAAAACATTTTTTCTTCAGTTTTTTCCCTTTTGATATAACAACCTTTGAATTAACTCTGAGTTTTCATGAACAAATTAAATGTAGGAAAATACATGATTTACATTGAAAAAATGCAAAATACAGAGGATAATATTAGACTAAATGGTGATAAATCACTTAAAATAGGTTAAATAAAGAGAGATTCATTTGGGAACTGCCACAAAAGTAGCACTGGGTCTTTATGAGTTCAAAGGCACGTTTTTATTAAAAGCTGCCATTTTTAGTATGTAGCTGCAAAATGTGGAGAATTGTTTGATAATAAATGGTGTTAATTCACTTAGGAAATGTTAAATATGGAGAAAAAACTAATTTGGGAAGTACCACAAAAGTAGCACTGGGTCTTTATGGGTTAAATATTAAAACAGCTCATATAAAAGTAGGACTCTTTTAACTTTGTCTCGATCTTGCTGATCAGTACCACTTTCTCATTCCCTCCTCTATCTATCCAGTGTCGTTCCCTCCCAAATACTCAGTATGGACTGCAGCAACTTACCCTCTATCCTTCATCTGTCCTTTATCTATTTATCCATCTGTCAAATCATCCCCAGTGAATGCGTGAGGCTGGAGGATTGTAGTGTGAAGTGATAGATATCAGCCCTTTCATTTCCATCAGAGTAAAGGTTAACAGCTCATCATTCTTCCACTACCTGAGGTGAAGACTGCTGGGGCACCGAGAGGGGCCCGGGTGAACTGATAGCACAGGACTCAACAATACAAGTGGTCTCCACAGATTCAATATTATCTGACTGAGTTAGAAAAGAAGCTGACTCTCTGACCTTTAAGACCAATGTGAACAAAAGCAGTCCCAAAAAAGGCTGAGGGTTTATTTGTGATTTTACTGCACGAAAATAACAGTATGTGTGACTAAGCTAAAAGGCTCATTATCTGATGGTTCGTAATAATAATAAACACACCAAATAATATGTGGACTATTACCGTAGATCAGGGGTGTCAAATTCACTTCAGCTCAGGGGCCACATACAGCCTAATATGATCTAAAGTGGGCCAGACCAGTAAAATAATATAAATAATAGGATAAGAACTTATAAATAATGTCAACTCCAAAGTTTATTTCTCTGTTTTTGAGTGAAAAAAGTCAAATTCCATAATGAAAATGTTTACATCTATGAACCATACTTGAACGTAACATGAACAAATATGAACAACCTGAAATTTCTTAAGAAAAATAAGTGCAATTTTAACAATATTACACCGTAGTTTATCATTTATACATGTGCATCACAACTTACAGATCACAGTGGATTTATGAATATACAAAACATTTAGTAAGAGGAAGAATACTGGTACAATTCCACATACTTCTCTTAAGAAATTTCAGGTTATTCACATTTTTTGCAAAAGGCTAGTCTGTAAATGTAAATATTTTTGTGTAATTTTACTTTTTTTTTTTTTTACACTACAACAAAGAGAAAAATTTGTTGTTTTCATTATTTATAGGTTATTATGATAGTATTTTACTTGTCTGACCCAGTTGGGATTGAATTGACCAAACATGATTCGAACATCCTTGATTGTTAATATCGTCAGTGTAATTTCTGCATTTCACAAATTCATTCCAGGGGCCAAATTGGACCCTTTGGTGGGCCGGTTTTGGCCCCCGGACCGCATGTTTGACACCTGTGCCGTAGATAGATAAGAGTTTACATCGCCTTTGGAGTGGAGATGCATTACCAGACAGGAGGAGAGCCTTGTCCACAGTGAATCTTCAGCCATTCAGATCTTCTTGCTTTTTCTGATGGGAGTGATTTCCCCACACTGTCCAAACACCTCCATGATGAGCTGCTCGGCTGCATTTACAGGCAGACCACCGACAAATAACCTCTTAGACCCTGGAGGATAGTCCCTTGTGGCTGGAAGTCCAACAAAGAGAAAAAGAGGAAAAAGACAAATATTTCTAAAGTCACATAATGTTAACCTTAAAACATTCACATCGGTGTTTGTAGATGACAGTTGTGGAAAAATCTCAATCTTATAAAATGAAGAGTGAGTGTTTGTGCAGTAAATCAGTCTGTGAATGTTTGACTATCAGCATAATGTTTTCACTTTGGGTGCTTCTATGAAACTGGGTTCATTTTGGTATCTGACATTTTACCAGCTTCTTAGACCCAATAATAAAAGAGAAATGTAGACATGTTTCCCCCCAGGATGTACCTAATGATGACCTCAGATAAATGCAAAAACAATTATTCTCTTCCTCTGAGCCATCCCAAAATTAATGAATTTTTAATCAAATATCAGGGCCAAAAATAGGACCAAAATTGGGACAGGAAAAGCTACCTAGGTGTCAGTGCATTTGATCTGGAAAACATGGCTTGAAATAGTTGTATATACCGCTATAAATAAAGACACTGTGTTAAATGTGTCGATCCTTGTGGTTTTTCTAATCCAGACATATGGGTTTTTCATGAATCCTCAGTCTCATTCCAGGTTTCGTGTGTAACCCATCGTGTCCACTGGTGTTAGATGCGGAACCTGCCCATTTAAACACAAAAAAATTGCGAGTGATTTTGCAACAGCAGTCATTTTTGTGAAACACTCTGCCTTACATAATTAGTTTGATTCCCAAAGTGTACCTGTGAGAGAATAAAGAGATATTTGAAAAAATAGTAGCACGCAATTTTTGTGTCCTTTTTATCATGTTACATGCAGATTTTTGTATTAAAATATTAGAAAAATAATATAAAAACATGCTTAATCTGAAAAATAGTCACTCTTTTATCTCAGTAGAGGCAACCTTTTATATTATTCCTGCATATATGTGTATGTATGTATTTTATTACTTTAAATACTACTGAGTACTTTAATGGTTTAATGTGTGGACTGTGCAGTATCATGTATATACATGAACTTTGTATTGTGCTGGTCATTGCTGACATTAGTTAAGTGTGTCCATATATGAAACTGGTACATGAAAACAGGACATGGGGGCTAAAAAGATGTAGACTAACGTTATGAAGCAAGTTTGGAAGCACTTTGGGTCTATTTTGAAAATGAATATTTATTAGGTACATTTTGGGAATCTAACTAATTATGCAAGGCAGAGTGTTTCACAAGAATGACCGCTGTTGCAAAATCACTGGCAATTTATTTGTGTTTAAATGGGCAGGTTCCTCATGTAACGCGAATGGACACGATGGGTTACATAGAAAACCTGGAATGAGACTGTCGATTCATGAAAAACCTGCATGGCTGGATTAGAAAAACCACTAGGATTGTCAAATTTAACACAGTGTCTTTATTTATAGCGGTATATACAACTATTTCAAGCCAGGTTTTCCAGATCAAATGCACTGACACCTAGGTAGCTTTTCCTGTCCCAATTTTGGTCCTATTTTTCGTCCCAATATTTTTTCATCCATTAATTTTGGGATGGCTCAGAGCAAGGACATCATTTTTTTGCACTCATCTGAGGTCATCATTCGGTCCATCCTGGGGGGAAATATGTCTAAATTTCTCTTTTATTATGAGGTCTAAAAAGCTGGCGAAGTGCCAGGTACCAAAATAAACCCAGTTTCATAGAAGCACTCAGCTCTGAATTAGATTACTATTTGTTAGCTAATTTCCAAGGTAATGACTGTTCTGTTGCCTACATCCATGATATCTGTCTGTTCACTCATCTCTAAAGTCTTTTTCAGAAATAGTAATAATGTGCATTTTGAGTTATGTGGTCAGACATGGGTGATATACACTGTGTAAATGTACTCATGACACACTGAAGAGGCATTAGGGCCACTGTTTCATAGCACTGTCAACACAATGTGTCCCATCACTGAAGGACTACCCACTCAACAGATGTCCTCTGTGGAAGCGAAAGCCAAGTGCCTCACATTAAAGTGTAAAGATATCTGAACATTTCAAAAGGCCTGCAAAGATAAATGAATTGTCCTCCATAAGTGTACACAGGAACATACTCAAAGATGCAATCATCACTTAAACATATGACATCCAAGAGAGCCAGTAAAACATATCGAAAGGTCAGAGTTTTTAAGAGAGGTGAGATGTGGTCACGATGTAGACGGCGGTACTTGGAGATGCTCATTTGTGATTGGATCAGCTGAAACGCACAATAACGGTAGGTTCTTTGTAGATGACCTGTTTGCTATGCTTGCTGTCAAGTTCCTCAATACTACTCTTCTGCTCCTCTACAGCCGTAACAGTAGCCCCTTTTACACAGCACTTCTGTTACGGGAATATTTCACCTTTATTCCGGAACGACATCTGTGTAAACGAAATGGTTGGATCATTTGGTCCCAACTTTGTAACACCTCTGGAGGTAGTAACAGAGCCATGATAAAGGTGGAATCATGATTGCGGGATGCTATGTAAAAGGAACACCTATTGTTGCGCAACCAAGGTGTGACGTTTTGATGACAGCGCCTGAGAGAGAACGAGCCCATTTGAAGGCACTGGCATGGATTCTGCGGTAGCCGCCCCCTGGATTCTGTGGCTTCGTGTCACTGGAGCTGTGGCTACATGCCATTTTCACCAGTGGCACAAAGCCGCAGGACTGGCACCCGGGGTGGCTGCCGCAGAATCCATGCCAGTGCCTCCATATGTGCATAATACGCTGTGCTGCGTCATTGCCCCTTTGATTCCGGAATGCAGGTCCGCTGTGTAAAAGTCCAGCCTGTCTCACCTCTGTTACTCCTTTGGCTTGGCTCTGGAAATTGGTAAATGGTGGAAAAAAGGTGGGACCACCATCTCGCCTTTTTCGTGTAAAAGTGGCTATTAAAACATTACCTACTGTTCATTTAGCTAGCTAATTGTCAAGAAATAAGCAGCTCCCAGACCAACACAGATATAAATTTCATGCAAGCATATGGGAACGTCAGATAATACACAATCTTTACCTCAGAAATGTGACAGGGACTTAAAAAAAGCTGCATTAACTTAAAATACTCCACTAAAACAGGTACAATTTGAACCTAAGTCTAGTAAAATTACCTAAATTTGACCACCAATTTACTGGTTACTTATTGTTGCATCTTGTGGCTGCACATATGGCTTTAATTTCATCCCTGCCATGGAACACTTTTCTTTAAGTCACTTTTCTCCGTATTTACGGTATAGACAGTGTGCTCTGAAAGCTTTTGCCTTCAGCCTTTTAGGTACGTGTGTGTGCACCAGAAACACTCAAAAGCCACTAAATGCATGACCCTGAAAGCTCACAAATTGCTGTGCACTTATGAGAGATGACAATTACAACACATACAGAGAAGAAGTTAAATAAAAAAAAAAGCCACCAACACCATCTACTGATGAGACATCCTTCTCTTGACATTTTCAGTTCATGTCTTTTCCCACCCCCATAATGATATCCTTTAAAGCAATGGAATGTGCTGTGAGAGACCAATAAAGTCGTACTAAAAGGTTACCAAAGAACAATTCTTATGGCCATATCATGAAGGAGATGTAGAATAATAATGGGCAATAACATGCAACAAAGTCCATTTTTTATAACTGAAATAATTACCTCACACTATCGTATGAAAATGAAACCCTTTTGGTCTGAGATTTTATCTACAAATGACCTTCCTCTTATGTTACTGAATAAAGACAGAAATTTAATATTGACTCGATCTGTCTATGAGCTCATCACAGAAAGTTTTGAGTGAAAGGATACGTCTGTACAGGTATTATGGACAGCAAATTATCTGGGTTTGTTAGCAGCTTTTTTGGGGTGAAATTTCTACCAAAAGCGAGTTACTGAAAACCTTATCATAGGCTACTTGTCAAATGGACATGGACATTGTACATATTTCTTTAGCTTCTGATTGTATATTTGATATAATTTTTTTTATATTATATATCATCAAATCACAATTATTAGAGAAAATAGCATTTAAAACAAACTTAAAAACAAAAATGTATACTTAAATGTTTCATCTAGACTTATTTCTATCCATTTATTATAGGTTAGGACTGCATGATTAATCGATTTTAAATTGAAATCGGATTATTTAATTAGGATGATGTTTAAAAAAGGGTAATCGTCAAAACGAATTTCATCTCTCGTTTCTCTGGGCGCCTCAGGGCTACCGTAGGCTCCTCCTCCTAACTGTGAGAGCGGTCGCCATAGTCTTAGGTCTCAACACACCAGTAAACAAATGGCGTTTGCTAATTAGAGTGAGAAGTGTGTGGCAAAAAATAGCAAGAGCAAGTTGGGTGTGTGGAATTGATACGGCTTTGCAATTTCCAATGAAGACCAAACCGTTCCTCGCTGCAAACTCAGCCTGAAGGTGGTATCTGTCAAAGACAACCAACTTATTTCAGCACCTCAAACATCATCACGTCAGTGGGAGCGGTGCGTTGCACTGTGGGCTGCACACGAAAACAACATGCTGGCTAAAACACCACAACCAGCCCATAAGTAGGTAACGTTAGCACAGTGTTTTTCAACCTTGGGGTCGGGACCCCATGTGGGGTCGCCTGGAATTCAAATGGGGTCACCTGAAATGTCTACTAATTGATAAAAATAAAGATAAAAACTTACTAATAAAAAATATATGGTGAGTTGAGAGAGACAATCACTATATATGTAAGATATGACAAACTGAATCTGAAACTGAAGCACTGTGGTACTGTTTATCTTTCAAATGTTCATTATGGTCGGTTTCAGATGCTGCAGCTCTTTCATAATTCATAGTTTGAGTTCTTGTTTGTTCAGTATTAATTGTCAGCCTTGTAAATCCAAGCTGGACTGACTGTACATATCCTGACCAAGGAAAATAAAATTCTCCCTTTGCGCAGTAATCTACACGTGGCTTTACTGCCTCTGTCCACAATAATATACATTATATAGAGTAAATGTCGTCTAAAACTAACATTTATTTGCAACACACTATAGCAAACTATTACACAATTAGAAACAAATTAATTTTAGCCAAAAAAATTTAATTGAATGTTTGGGGTCACCAGAAATTTGTGATGTTAAGATGGGGTCACGAGCCAAAAAAGGTTGGGAACCGCTGCGTTAGCGACTTCGTTCTCTATAGCAAGACAGAGGCCAGGTGGAAAAAGATCCCAGGTGCAGTGACATGTCACCTCGCAAAAGACATGGTCCCTATATGTGCAGCAGAGAAGGCTGGGTTCAAAAACATGTTGAACGTAATTGACTCACGCTACGAGCTACCCAAAAATTTAAATCAAAATTTTAGTTTTTAGAGGAAATAAATAAATAAATAAATAAATAAATTGGGATTTCTTTTTTTGTTTATATTTTATTTACAATTTTTAACTTTTCAAAAACTTTGCAAAACATGGCCGCCCCCCCCCCCAAAAAAAAACACACAAACATAAAGGCTGCTAGACAGTTAGAAACTACGTCAATAGACTTATAGAAATAACAGTTACAGTAATAAAAGTAAAGCAAGTACCACATGAAGACGTGAGTCTGGCATCACACCTGACACTGAGCTAGGAAGGATCCCCAAATTCTTTCAGTTCTGTTCTGTTCGTTGGGTTTGTGCAGTCACAGTCTTTCCATTTGAATAATTGATAACATCTCCCTGAGCCAATAAGCAAAGGAGGGTGGAGTGGTAGACTTCCAGTTGAAGAGAATCGGTTTCTTAGCCACCACCATCCCTAGGTGCAGAGCAGGATTTAATTTTTGGCCAAAATCGTGCAGCCCTATTATAGGTAAGGTAAGTGTTAACGTTAATTCTGTTTCTAAAGCAGTCTTCTCAAATATACACTGACATTTTTAAGTTAAGAGAAGGACATTATAATTTAAGAGGGATGTTTGTGTTTGAAAAATGTAAAGTAAGAACAAATGTTAAATATCACAGTGTTTCAGTTATTGGTGTCAAGCTATGGAACGAACTGAAGGATGAAGTGAAATTGTGTAGCTCACTGTTGAGTTTCAAAAAGAATTTAATTGGTCAAATTATGAAGGGCTATGAAAGTAATATGATTACAAAATAACTTATTACACTGAATGTAGTATAATTTAAGTTTAAGTATTTATCTGCTGCAACTTAAGGTGTGGACATGGACTAAGGATGTAAATAGGAGAAGCAGAAATAAGCCTCCGGCTTCAGCTTCTTCCTTTTTCAGTTACAAAATGTGTTAATTTTATGTTTGTTTGTTTTTTTTTTAATATGTAGGTGTTTTGTTTTGTTGTTTTTTTTTAATATGTATGTGTTTTGTATTTTGTATTTAACTGAAATAAACATTCATTCATTCATTCATTCATTCATTCACATTTTCTGAATGACACCCAGAAGGCAGTGGATCCAACTGTTACAAAGAACCTCGAGCAGAGCTGACTTGTAGGACTTGTTCACATATATACAGTCTAAGAAGTAAAACTCATTTTCCGCGGCTGTAAATCTGTGCCCTAAATTATAGGCCTTCCCATCAGTCATCTCTCAAATTAGCAAAAGCTACTGTGTATTTTTTCAGTCTGCACTCAAAAGGTTAGACATGAAATTTTAAATTATGGGCCCAAGAGGAGCTATTATCCGCTCCTGTAGCTTTAGTGCTGGAGCGCCTGTAGCAAAGTTATGGTAAAACACATCAAAAGGTGCTTTATGGCTTTGTCCTCCTCATGTCACAGCTTGCACTGGAACATGGCCAAACCGCCTTCACCCTCTGACCTTGGAGATGATGATGGCATTAAAAGTAGAACATGCACATCCTCACGGCTGTTCTCTGCCTCACTGACACAAAGCGACTCTCCGACAGTATCAAGGTGATACTTCCCTGCCTTTACTTTGCAGTCAGCTGAAACATGCTGCGCTTCATTGCACGAATCAGCATTAAATTACAATTTCAGACAGAGTTTGTCTGATGAGTGAGGAGGACAATAGAAAAGGACAACAAGGTAACAATATGACATTTAGCTGACATCCTTGCATCATAGAAGCCTGCCTTTAAAAGCCAAATTTTTTCCAGACACACTAGAGATGTGACTGCTTTACAAAATGTATGTCTTTGAAAGAAGGATGAAATCCATACTTGGGAGGTTTTAGAAATGTGTGCACGTAGACAGGAGGGTTCTGAAGGGCATCTTTGGTCTTTTACTTGAGGGTAATTACAGGCAGACACGCCTGACATTGATGAAAAAGTGTTGGAAAAGAAGAGCCCGAGGAAGTGATGACCATTAAAGACACCCAAAGAGTAATTCCCCAAAGCTGTGAATGAAATGTAGGTCTTCAGCATTAAAGGGGCCGGAGACGAAAATGGGTTTCTGGCTGTATTATGGGAAATACGGACCAAGAGAATGAATAAAAACCAGAAGGCACAAGTTACATCCAGTCCCAGGTTTTTCTATGTTCAACCTGTTGCGAATTACAGCAATTTATCTATCATTTATCTGAAGCCACAACATTTTTAGGTTTTCATACGAGTTTCATATGCTCATTTTGATTGTATATGTTTAAGAAAGTTTAGTTTATTAGTTTGATCCCCATTAGCTGCTGCACACCACAGCAGCTGCTCTTCCTGGGGTCATCAACAACACATAAACAAAGCACCACAATTTCCCACAACTCAAAAGTGGTGTGAAGCACTAGATATCAAAAAAGCTTTGAATAAAAAACAGAGCAAAAAATGGTTTGCTTCATATGATGGACTCTGCAGTAACAACCCTGCAAATGGACGATTATTTCAGCCAGCGTTCTCTTCTCTACCAAAAGTCCCCCTCAAAACAGTAACCTGAAAGATGCAACTACATACTAAAAATGGCAACTTTTAAAGAAAATGTGTCTTTTAACCCGTAAAGACCCAGTGCTAGTTTAGTGGCAGTTCCCAAATGAATCTTTCTCTTTATTTAACCTTTCTCAAGTGATATATGACCATTTATTTATTATAATCTGTATTTCGCTTTTTTTCCACTGTAAATCATGTATTTTCCTATATTTAATTTGTTCATGAAAACTCAGAGTTAATTCAAAGGTTGTTGTATCAAAACAGAAAAAAATAGGGGGAAAAAGTATCTTTTTCAGTAAATGAATGTATAAACAAGTGTGTTAATGCACTGTCATTGATCAATCTCTATGGGTTTTACTGGTGAATCAATGTTACAGAAGATGAGTATGAGTATTTGTGAGGGAACGATACTGGATGGATACAGGAGGGAATGAGAAAGTGGTACTGATCAGCAACACTGAGACAAAGTTAAGAGTCCTGCTTTTATATGAACTGTTTTAATATTTAACCCATAAAGACCCAGTGCTACTTTTGTGGTACTTCCCAAATGAGTTTTTTCTCCATATTTAACATTTCTTAAGTGATTTAACACATTTATTATCAAATAATTCTCTGCATTTTGCATTTATCCTGTGAAAATCAGGTATTTTCCAATATTTAATGTACTGATCATGTAGACGATCATAAAAGCTTCAGATTAAAGTTGATGGTTATTGTATCAAAAACAGAGAAAACTAAAGAAAAATTGACTTTTTCAGGAAAATATATCATTAACTGAACATAAACCAAGTGTCTCCATTCACTGTTATTCATGAAATTCCATTGGTTTTATTGGTGAATCGATTTTATTGAAGATGACGGTGTTTCCATGGTAACTACGGAGCCTCTGAACGTCCAAATGGGTCATATCTGATGACCATGAAAAGATGACAAACTGTATTTTACACCAATTATGAGTAAATACATGTGACATGTCCCCTTCATCATCATCATCAGAGAGAGGGATACTTACGTGGTACTTACGGAGAATCCCCCCCCCCGGGTCTTACGAACTATTCACCCCCCCACCCCCACCATGGTCGCAAATTTGTTTTTTAAGCCCTGGACGTTTTCAAGTCCTAACGACGCCCATGGTCATCAGTGGATGTTTGGGTCTTTATGGGTTAATGCAGTGATTTCTGTTTTTAGGAATTTAGTCATTTCTCCTAAAATAAGTCCTGCCTTTACAGCATTTGCAAAGACACTGCCACCAACTACTTGTGCTTAGTGCCACCCAAGGCAAGTGTAATTTGCTTAAATAAATACAAATTAGACAACCCAGACTGTATTTTTTTCCATGCTCTAAAATAATAGCGGATGCCAGACCTCTCTCCTACACCGGCACAGTGTTAACAAACTGTATAGATACGTCTGGATATGCCAGACTAATTAGGGCACATACCATATGGACAACAACTCCCTAAGCACTGAGTACTTGGTTCAGTTTTTGACTGTTTGGACTATTTGCAGCATGTCAGTCATCTACACTTTCCACACAGTTTATGTCTCTCTCCACTGTCCATCTAATAATAACAGCCCACAAAAAGGTGTTTCTTCATAAAAGTGAAACACAACAATATACATAAATAGATTTATTGGTTGATTTATTTAGTAATTTCAGCCTTATAGCCCCAGTGGGTGATAGATTGAAAGCAGGGATGCACCGATTCCGATACGAGTATCGGGTATCGGCTCCGATACTCAGTGTGTGTACTCGTATTCGTACTCTTAAAAGTAATCCGATACAAATGCACCGATACCACTTACAACCATGTGACATTCACAGTTCAGTGCAGCAGGTACGAGGAGGAGGAATAATGTGTGTGGAGTGTGAAGAGTGTGGAGATTTGACTAAATAAATGATGGTGATAAAAGTAACGCTGACTGTAAGTAACGTTAAAGACACAGACAGATACAGACGCAGTGTTCTGTCCGTCCTCTGCGTACATTCCATCCGTTTTCCACGTGATGGTGGATGCGTAACCAGATAGAGAGGGGTACAGAGCGGTGCAGACCGCTGCCAGCGGAAGTGACAACGAAAGTTATCGCTCATTTCTCTTTTCTCTTCCTGCTGGAGCTAAACTGTTAAACCTTACCAGTGAAAACGCTGCAATATTAGTATCACATTAGTGTTACCTCTGTCGTCTCCATGTTTGTTATTACTGACTTTATTCTTCTTCTAAAAAAAATGTACCCTTCTTCATGGTATTTGTCCAGTATGGTTAATTCAGAGCAGTGCCCCCTGGTGGATTAATTGACAAACGCTCATTCCAACACATTAAATGTCAGTAGCAGCACTTTGTTCCAGTCAGACTAATGACAACGACAATAAAGCACATTTACAAAAGGAACTAAGAACTGGAATGGGATTATTAAGTACTCGTACTGGTACTCAGTATCGGCAAGTACTCAAATGTAAGTACTCGTACTCATACTCGGTCTGGAAAAAAGTGGTATCGGTGCATCCCTAGCTGAAAGTATCAGTATCACTGAAGTCCATAGTGAAACTTTTATTAAAATTATTTTCTCGAACTTCCTGTTTTACCTGTGATTTCCCATTTTTTGTGCACTGATCTGGAACTTCAAAAAAATTCCTATTGACAAAACAACAGCGGGTGGAATTTAATTCATGCATTAATTTGCATTCTCTTTTACAAATTTCTGTATTCAGTATAATGTACTATATTTGGACATTTTTACTAAAGTAAGCGCCAAAATATCTCAAATATATGTGTTGAACAGTTGTGATAATCTCTGCTATATAGTGAACCATCCTGTGTTTCAGAGCTAAACTGTAACTATAAATATATTTGGTTATAATTTTAGTGCTGTCATTGCATCTCATTACTGCCAAATATTGAAACGATGTTAACATCATTTTGAAGTGACCTAAATCTTCAATGTAAATGTAAATAGAAATAGAAATATTTGCCCTAAAATGACTCACGACTCGTAGATCTGTGTCCATTTACTCAGACCAGTTGAGTCAAATGGCATCACCCACAAACATCTTACAACTTTTTCAACTTAATAATAACACATGCTCCTATAGACGCTATAAAACGTGCCATAAGTTACAGTAAGGAGTTGATTTGTAGGAAGGAAACGGACTGATTGAGCGAAATCTATCTGTGAGTCCAACAGGCTGAGTGAATCCATACTTGGAGTTCTTACCAGAGATTTAGTCACAGACGGAGGATCCACTCCCACACAGAGATCCAGGTACTCAGAGGATCTGCTGTAATGTGAGTCCTCTTCTTCAGATTTGTCCTTTCAGATGGGACTGGACAAACCTGGTTCAAATGACTCAAGTGACCTGGATCCTGATCTAGGTTATAGAATGATCCGGATCCTTAAAATTATCTGGGTTTCCCATCATTATGAATAGAATAGAATAGAATAGAATAGAATAGCAATATTTACAAACACCAGTGCTACAGAAATAAGAATGGAACGAATATAAAACTACAAAAACTAAAAAATAAGTTAAGAAAATATATTGTAAAAAATTTGCAGTTTAACAAAGTAACATAAGAATAGCACTTAGCAGAATAAAAAAAAAATAAAACTGGATAAAATATGAATAGGCATAGTTTGTATGAGCTGACAAACTACATCTGTATAAAAACAACAACTTAAACTTTGGCTAAAATCAACACAAAACTGTGACCATAATTAGGTGCTGTAGATTATTTATTTTTGCTCTACTACATTACACTCAGGGATTGATCTTTTTAAAGGCACTGCTGTAACTACAGTGGGGCCTTTTAATGCTATTCACTATTTATGCTTTGTACAGATTATATTTTTTTAAACTACATTGTTATTATTGTATTTAAAGCTTTATATTATATTGTCATATTTGTATCTATATGCTTCGTTATTAAAATTATCTGTCAACTGATTTATGTAATGCATTGTTTTTATATTCTGTTTTAACTGTTGTTTACCTGCCCAGGGACTGCAGATGCAAATGAGCTTTTAGCTCATGTGACTGCACCATGTCCCTGTCAAATAAACAATTAAATAAATAAATAAATAAATAAATAACATTTCCTTGCAAAAAAAGTCAATTACACATCTGTTTTCAGAGCACAGCATATCCCTTCAGCTTCCACAAAATCTAATGGTGGGACTGATATGTTCTCATCTGTTTTTGCCTTTCATCCACATGAAAACTCTGGGTTAGGTCACTGAAAATGATTATTTGTGAAAAGGACCAAGTGGGAATTTTGGAAAACTGCATTTTTGTGCATGGGGAAACATGGTTATAGGGTCCTTAACATCATAGTATTCGATGAAAATCCATTAATGTCATGTCGTTTGTAGGCGTATTTATGCAGGTTCATGTAGATAAAAAATTTTTATGTGGTGTTGCGTTACATTTAGTACGAGGATGCAATTTCCATAAAACTACTTAATAATTCAGGTTTTTTGTCGTTTTTTTTTGATAGTTGGTTGATTAGCTACCCTTTGCAATGGATATTTTTGCTTGAATTTAATAGGCCAGCAAAAGAAATCGAACATGAGAGAAAATCAGCAACAAAGATAGAAAGAGTCACATGAAAACGAGCTGCAGTGGTGTTCAGTTAAAGGTCAAAGAGGAGGAAGCTGTTGGAGGTGGCGTAGCTGCAGGTCCTGCTTCCTGTGATAGACACCATATGTAACCTGCTGCCCTCTATCTCCAACACATGCTCACACTCACCACTATCGCCTGCTGGACACACTTGGAAAAAAAACACAGGAAATAGAGCACTGACACACAATCATCTGACACCACTGGATATAAATATATATATATATATATATATATATATATATGTGTTGTAGAAAAAAAAATGCCAGAGAGAATTATAAGGCTGATGAAAGCTGATGAAAACATTTCTGTCCCATTTCTCTTTTTTTGTATATAAACACCCCATGATAGCACTTTTAAAAAAAATCATCTAAAATCAAGATGCATGTCACCTTCACTGCGACCCCCTGTGATGTCCCCTGTGGAGGAGCTTCATCATGCTGTGACCCCCTTAGTAGAACCCCATAGGTTTCAATTACAGCAGAAACCAAACCAGTGAGACTCAAAAAAAAAAAAAAAAAAATCCTCAATGACTGCGTTTGATTCCGGGTGAAAGTCTGCCCGTCTGTTCCAATAAACTGCAACTTTAAATTCAAGAAATGCTGTTATTTAGATGGCATTTTTCTTTCCTCCTGCTGTGGAATATCTTCTTATTGCTTTCAAAGGACAATTTTGACAACCTCTTGGTCTATTTTAGAAAAGCAACAGCGGCATCAAAAGAATAAAAAAGTGCCACTCTCTCATGTTGGGAGTAAATTGGCTTTCTCTGAAGGGTAACTTTTCAACCCACTCATGTCTCAGGCACAATGCCTGCGTTAAAGGTGACAAAAGGGAAAGAAATTAATAAAAGGAGAGCGGTGGTGTGAAAGAGACGTGTCAGACTGAAACAAAGGCAGGAAATACTACAAAAAGAAAAACAGAAGGAAAGTTGAAGAAAGAGATTTTGTTCAAGCGGCTCCGTTTCCTTGATGGTTTTGCCACGTATCTTAACTCACCAGGACGCTTTATAAGTAAGTGCGGAAAATTTTATTGAGCAGCCCATAGACAGATTCTTCACCTCAGCTGTGTTCGAGCCTTTCCTGCAAGCTGAGCTGCTTCTCAATCCCTGTTCAGGATTTATTTTTAATCTCTATTTAGCTTTCCTTTCTGTTTATTTGAGTTGTGTTGTCATATATACAACTAGAAAAGCACTCAGAGAGCACAGACCTCCGCCAAGGCAGATCAGTGCCCGCCCCCCCCCAGACACCACCAAAATGTAATCATTTGTTCCTTGTGCCAGCATCAACATATCCTGAAAATTTAATCAAATGCACTCCCCCCCCACCCCACCCCCCCACACACACACCACCAACATTTAATCATTTGTTCCTTGTGCCAGTATCAACATTTCCTGAAAATTTCATCAATCCCCCCCAATCACCACCAAAATTTAATCATTTGTTCTTTGTGCCACTATCAACATTTCCTGAAAATTTCATCCAAATCCGTCCATAACTTTTTCAGTTATCTTGCTAATAGACAGATGAACAAACAAAAAATCCCCCCCCCCATCACCACCAAAATGTAATCATTTGTTCCATGTGCCAGTATCAACATTTCCTGAAAATTTCATCACCCCCCCCTCAATAACACCAAAATTTAATCATTTGTTCCTTTTTCCAGTATCAACATTTCCTGAATTTTCCTGTTCATCCAAATCTGTCCTTAACTTTTTGAGGTATCTTGCTAAAAGTCAGACAAACAAACCCCCCACCCCCACCCCCACCCCAATCACCACCAAAATGTAATCATTTGTTCCTTGTGCCGGTATCAACATTTCCTGAAAATTTCATCCAAATCTGTCCTTAACTTTTTGAGTTATCTTGCTAACAGTCATACAAACAAACAAACAAACAAACCAACAAACCCTGATGAAAACATTAAAAAAATGCTCCTGAAGGTTAAAAAAAAAGGCTTGACTGGAATAGCAACTACTGTTTTTTATTTCATTTTATTAACTATGCTCCTCAGGACTTAAGGGTATGGCTGACATTCATTTTGTGCCTGTATGAAATCCACTCTTCCAATAGAGGGTATGCACATTCGTCACTTCCCCCCTGGGCCACGCCCCTCTAAGTCAGACTGAGTGGCAAAAACCAACCTGCTCAACATGACGAAGTACAGCAGTAAACACAGCCAGACCAGGGAAATGTGAAATATGAAATTAAATGAAGGACAACTGGACTGGACATGGATCCGTACGAACTACCAAAGAACAAGTGGTCCACGAACACTGACATGTGGACAGAAATGGCATATCCTGACATCCAGGGTGGAGGGGATGATCACTATTTTTACCTGAAACAAATATACAAGGTTTCATCATCACTGACAACCAGGGTCCAAAACTAGGGCCCAGAACCAGCTGATCCAAAGTGCATTTACAGTAGACCATGTACTGACCCCAGTGAATATATGCATGATCTACTGGGACTGAGGAGATTTACTGAGTCTAGTTCAGATCAAGTACTTTATACAACACACATACTACTGCTGTGGACCAGCAGGGGACGACTTTATTCTTTTAAATTATAATATTTTTCCCACTTGTTTTTAAATTATGACATTATTCTTGTAATATTATGGCTTTATTGTTGGAATATGATGACTTTAATTTCATGAACAAATGACATTTTTGTTAAATTATGAGTTTTTTTATAACTATGACTTTATTCTCATAACATTGTGATTCATTTTGTATTTGACTTTATTATCATAAAATTACAGGTTTTATATCGATATTTTATGACTGTATACTCGTAGTGACAAGTGTTTTTATTTTCTTATGTGGTCCTAATACTCTGTTGTAGCTTTATTCTCCAGTTCCCCCGTATTTGAAAAACTAGGTTAGCCTCAGTTTAAGTTAGTTTACTAATCACGTAGGAGCACAAGGTTCAGAATCACAAAATGAAGACAAAAACCATAAAAGATCTGATCACGAAATCAAGAGCTTTACTAAGAAGTAACGTTAGCCAAAACTACGCAATTAAAGGTCTGGTTTTACCCAAAAATACAGCATAAATTAATGTTACCTTACACCAAACAGGATCCACAGATCTAGGTTTGGTTTCCTGGATTTGTGGATCCATCTACTTCTCTTTTCTTTGTCTTTCCGTGTCTGTAAAACAATAGCTCCGACTACTTTTCAAACCTGTTCATACAATCAATCTCACAACAGCTCTTCCCCATTTTTTATTAAATATTGTTCCTCAGTTTAGACAGTGTTGAAGCCAACGCTGTCACTCATCTCCCTCTTTCTGCCACTCAGTGGGCAGAACCGCGGTGACTTCCGCTAACGGTGACGTCACATGCATACCCTCTATGGCAACAAATGTAACCGCAGGTCATTGAGTAAGTGTTTATGACAGTTTGCAATGTTCTACTTATTATTCAGCTTCTAGATTAGAATAAGCCCCGTACAGTGTTCAAAGTTTCACTCCCTACATGTTAGTCTCTGATCACTGACATAGCCTGTGTAAAGGTCTAAAGGTGTGAGGGAAATGATTATTTAATTAAAAACCTGTGATCAATTTTTCCGTCTATGTTAAACCAGGACAGCGATGCTTTATACAAGAGGCGAACGCTGAACTCAAACACACTTGGTATCAAAGCCAGACTCCCACGCTGGTTGTAGCGGGGAGTTCTCACTATAGTCTGGGGTTGAATTGAAGTCTTCTCCATCTGACATGTGACGGTGCTTGGGAAAATCCCCAGACAGACAGTGTTCGCTAAGAGAAAAGAGCGAGTTTCCCCCACTGGGAGTGAACACTAGGATCATGTTAAATTATTAAGAATGCAAGTCTAAGTGCAGACTGTGCTCACTGTGAGTTTATTGTATTTGTTCATATTTACCAGAAAAATCACTCATTGCATGTTATAATAATAATAATAATAATAATAATAATAATAATAATGCTTTTAATGTTTTATGTAAAGCACTTTGAATTGTCTTGTACATGAAATGTGCTATATAAATAAACCTGCCTTGCTTATAAAATACTGTAATTCCCCTTTTACAATATAGCAGCACAAACCCTTCAACTATAGAATTCTAATACAACACAACCAGTAGTGTAGCCCAGGGTATATGGAGTATACCTCCTTATTTTTCAGTCAGCACTGCGTATACCTGCTTCTAAATCTCCCCTGATGTGCACCATTCAGTCGTATCTGCAGCCAAATTGCCCATTTTTTCCCCTAGGATGGTGAAGCCATGACCCGCCCTACGCTGCCTCTAATTGGCTAGTACTCGCTGCCTTCACTAATTAGATTGGTTAACTTTAGGCATGAGGACTGATGAGCCAATCAGAGGCAGAGTAGGGCGGGTCATTCTGAGGAAAATATTGCTAACTTAGCGTTGGTCACCTCTGGAACCTGATTGGACACCTCAGGTGCCAGTGCCACCCCAGTTGATTGACAGGTCCCTGCACGTCTCGTTGAAAGATGCGCGATTATTGGAAATGCGAACGAGAAAAGCAAAATAAACGTCTTTCAAATGAGTGCCACGTATGGAGAGAACCTACTTTCATGGAATACGTAATTCTGAGGGAACTTTTAAGGTGGTTTCAGAATGAGTCACTGTTTTAAACTACTGGTCATATGACTGCGCATTTAGAGAAGAGATTTGTCCCCAAACTGCGTGATTAGGCTAACGTTATGAAAGGTGAACGTTATCCTATGTTTGCCTCATGTTGAATACATTTCCATTCATGCAGCTGCTTGTGTGACCAGTAAAACCTATGAACTGCTCCTGATCAAGGCATGATAATTTTTTTTAACAGTCAGCAAATACTACTGATAGATTTTTGGGTAAACTAAATAGAGTAGTCTTACATGTCACTGTTTCTAAAACGGCCTATTTCTGGGCTACAAAAAAAAAAAAAGGCAAAAATTGAGAATATACCCACTTCTCCAGGGATCACTACACCACACAACATATATTCATTGTCTCAATAAAAGGTGCAGAAAAGCCTTGTATACACGGCATATTCTCTAATATTCTATGTATCCATCCCTACTGTCATCCCATGCAGTGCAAATATATTGATGTATGTTATACTAGATATTCTCTCCATATTGGCATAAACTGCAATGACATTTTATGGCGGCTAAGTGTGGGACTTCACAGTCAATGGCCCCTATGGGACTCATACCATTAACACCAGTGGATTGGATGGTGCTGTGCACTCCTCTCTCTTCAGTCAATACTTCACTTTGTGATTGCCCAGTTCTAAATGAGACTTGTGTTTTATGTTGAGCATTTGTTGACCTACTGTTATGTCTTTTCAAAACACACGAGCTGACAATTTCTCCTGTTTGAGGCTGAGAGCTTGCTGGATTTCAAATAATAGAGGAAAATGGTCAGAATGTTGTGGAAAGAGTAAACTATACCATGTATCATATATTGAATACTCAATATCAGGATCTCTTGGGATGTAGATGTTGAAGTGGTCTTGTGTGGTGCAGAGAGAGGTGAACTGACAGGTGATTTAACACTCGGTCTACGTGCCTGCTCTCCGTTTCCACCATCAGCTATGGGTTATGACTGAAAATACATAATCATATATAGCCCTGATAGACATACAGCTCTGGAAAAAATTGAGAGACCACTGCAATTTCCTCTGAAATCAGCATGTCTGCATGTATGACAGCCATTCCATTTCCTGTGTCTGGTAAATTCCAACACAAGCACAACTTATTCTACTGAATAAACACCTGATCCATGTCTTATTTAAGAAGGAGAAGTATAAAAACCACTACCGTGGCCATCACTATCTTCTTACAATAGACAAAAACAGTGCTATTAGTACCACAAAAGTAAGTGGAATCCAAAAATAACTGTTGAAAACTACTGGACTTCTGCTCTGACAATGTTTCCAAACTCTGAGGAGTGGTTTTTCTATCAGGACAATGCTCCTGGCCTCAGCTAGATCAATAAAAGTGTGGATGACGGACCACCAGATGAAGACCCTGTCACGGCCCAATCTCCAGACCTGAACCCACTTTGAAAATTTCCGGAGGAAGATGGATGGTCACAAGCCATGGAACATTGCTGAGCTTCTTGAATTTCTCTGCCAGGAGCTGCATAAAGTCATCCAACAGCAATGGAGGAGAGCCAAGACACGTGAAAGCTGTCACTGAAAATCAGGGTTATTCCACCAAATATTGATGTCTGAACTTTTCCCAAGTTACAACATTAGTATTGTGTTGTTTAAAAATGAATATGAACTGAACTCATGTCCAGGGAGGGAGGAGACCCCGGTGCAGATCAAAAAACCCACAGGAGGGACTATATCCACCCTACTGTCACTTTATAGGGGCTGCCCAGATCAGGATTGGATAACCGTCAAAAAATGAATAGATGAATATTCAATAGTAAGAGTATTGCTGTGTAAGACATGGGATTATTGAATTATTTTTCTTAAACGGACACCAAGGTGACACAGAGGTGCAGTGTTTAGCACCATACCTCCAAGATTGTCCAGGATTTGATTCCATTGCTAGTTTGCGTGGACCTTCCTTTGTGGAATTTGCATGTTCGCCCTATGTCTACGTGGGTTTTTCGAAATCCTCCGACTTCCTCTAATCCAAAGACATGCATTTAATAGGTTTACTGATCAGTCTACATCACCCAAATGTGTGACAGTGAGAGTGAATGGTTGTTCATTTCTATATTTGTCTATTCTATTTGTTCGTCAGCCCTGTGATGAACTGGCAAAATGTCTAGTACAGGGGTGGCCAACCCTGGTCCTGGAGAGATGTTCCCCTCTTCCAGCACATCTGATCGTCATTATCAGGCTTCTGCAGAGCTTGATGATAGGCTTATCATCTCAATCAGGTGTGTTGGAAGAGGGACACATCTAAAACATGCAGGATAGTTGCTCTCCAGGACCAGGGTTGGCCACCCCTGGTCTAGTGGGTACCCTGCCTTCACCCATAGGTAGCTGGGACAGGCTCTGGCACCCACTGACCATCACTAGGAATAGGTTCAGAAAATGGATGGATGGAATTGAACACCAGAAACAAACATGCAATGCCAAATTGGACATGGGTGACCATTGTACAACTGCCCAGATCTAGTCAATAGTTGCTTTTCCACTGACCCTCAAATTGCGCAAATTTAACTTGTGCATAAAAATCCTACGATATAATGCACGTTCTATGTCTGATCGATCGATCTTGCAGCACAGGAGGGCGTTAGTATGGATTTTCCTCAGCCTTCACAAGCCTGATTGCCACCAAACTCGCCAAATGAATAGAAACATTACCTGACTATCTACTAGGCACAATTTTATGTCTGTATTCAAATGTTGTGAGGTATCCAGGGCGATTTGAGCCTCTCTCTACTTTGAATTCTTTATCCCTGCCGCCATACTCCATTTTCGGAAGTAGTTATGCTGCCATTCATGAAATTTCTACTGCTAGCAGACAATGCTACAATGTGAAGGCTGCAGTTCACTACCGCTGTATGAATTTAATCATGTTTGACTGGTCAAACAAATACATGCTCTTCCCTTCATGTCTCACATGTTGCCTCAAATTATTACCTGCACAATGCATAATTAAATGGTAGTTTACAAATGGATAGCGGTGGCAGACAAGTTCTACTTATCATGCTATCGTACAATGGCACCACGGGTACAATACCGCTAGTTTACCTAATGGAAAAACAACAATTTCGCCAAAAGTCTCATTTTCGATTAAAAGTTTTTACGCTGGCAAGAGGTGGTTTTTTGGGCGTAGTGCAAATGGTATATCATGCAAAACTACAATGGAAAAACCTTTTTCGCAACTAGAGTCAGGTGAATTAAAAAACAGATGTTGACGTACGTTACAACAAGCGAAAAAGAAGAAGAAACACGTCGCTGTATGTGTGGACACACCAGGAAACCTAATCATTTTTAAATTTATTACGAGATAGAGGGGTAATATATAATAATAATGAATATATCTGTAAATCAACACCATATTTACATTTGTTGCCATGTTTATGGAATGACTTCTCGTGTCATCTGCGATAATAAACAAATCATCGCATTTGGGATTTAATGGAAAAACAAACATTACACATTTCAGTTTTTTCAACATTTAGTAAATATCAGTAAAGTTTTGGGCAGATGTCCAATGGAAAAGTGACTACTGATAGTATCCAAGACTAAGAGACCTGCAGCCCTACAGTATGGTTACACCCTGGCTGTAATCTATTCACATGGGATCTCTGGCAATTTAGAAATTAACCCCCACATCTGTGTTTCATGTTGTGCACATGATAAGCCAAGGCTCAGATTGACTCAAATTTACCGAAATTAACCCCGAAATATGATGTCAAAGCTCATTATCACATGATAATTAATGGAAGTGTTACACATAACTGTTGAGCCTCTTGAGCGCTGCCATGCTTGTCATTTTCTGAAGGATCTGAACTTGTTCTATAAGTGAATGGGTCTCCAAACTGTGTTACAACACAACCCTCCTAAATATTCTCTAAGCTTTTAAAACTTCCAATTTATTAGTGTGTCAGTGCTGCCTCTATAATTACCAACCAGGAAATAGGAAGAACAAATACACAGAGGAACAAACACGGCAAGTCACAGACATGTTGATTTGCAAAGATATTATTGCAGAAGCTCTGTTTTTGTTTAAATATAGGAAGTAATTTGCATTGGAATGTTTATTTTACAAGTATTGGACTTGGCAGATTCACACAGGTGTTAAGATCACAGATGACCTCCTCAGTTTCTACAAATTACCAAACGTCCTAAAGTAACACTAATCCAGTGCGACTAGAGTTTTAGAGACGTTCAGTCATAATCTCACAAATGGGCTACACAGTCAACAGATGTACTAAACAACAATTAATACAAAGAAATGTTTCTAAATAATGTTTTGTCTTGGTTCTGTAGACAGGAAATTAAAAAAAAAAAAAAAAAAAAAGAAGTGGTGCCAGGCACAACAAACCCCGCCCCTCGCACGTATTGTAGCTTATTTTGTCATGGATCCACTTGATGTCATCATGTCTATGTGTGTGATGTCAGCATATCAAGTGCCTCTATATATGCACCAAGTTTGGAGTAAATTGAAACAAAATTGATGTTTTTTTTATAGACATTTAAAATTTGGCCCATTAAAAGTAAATGGGAAAAAAAATAATAATTTAAAAAGTCATTAAAAAAAATTAATTTTGACCTACTTTTACCAAAATATAAAGACATCTCTTCTGGGTCAATGGGAATCTATAAACCCAATTTGGTATGAATTCAACCAAATAGTTTTGCTGCTACAGGCATTTGAAATTTCGTCCATTATAAGTAAATGGGGGAAAAAAAGTTTTTAAAAATTCATATAAAAAATTTGATCTTTGACCTACTGACCCCAAAATTTAATCAGATCTATTCTGGGTCACTGGTAATCTATAAACCCAATTTGGTATGAATTCAACCAATAGTTTTGCCACTAGAGTGTTAACAAGCAAACAAAGAAAGACACAAACATACCGAACCAAAAACAATACCCTTTGCCTCCCCTTTGGGGGGTGGGCTAATTAAAAAAAAAAAAAAGTGAGATTCAATAATTAGACCATTTCACTCCGTCCTTAAACGCAGCAGGCATAAATACTTTCTTATCTGGGATAAAGCGCAGAGTTACTTCGATTTCAGGGTTGAGTTCCTCATGGAAAAAGTCAACGCATGGCTGTATATGTGCATGTAAGAAACAGAGACCTTCTGAACCGCTGCTAGTAACTGGAAGATACAGATTTGATCACGCAATTAACTGGATTTGACCTCTTAAACCCAAGGTGGGAGGAGAGGAGATGCAGTATATGATATAGAAACAGAAATAGAATGAAGGAAATCTGTATTTATGCTACAGTAGAGCGAGCACGTGTAAAGACATTAAGCGATCTGGTGATAAGGGTGAGGTGAGCGTAGAGGAGGACCATCACCTGCTCGCTCTGGCATACTGAAGACAGGCCGGCATTGTTATGTGCTCACAGAGGTCACTTCTCCAATTATGCATTTGGAGACATTGTAGTGCTCACACAGCCCCTCCCGGTTCCTTTAATTCCTCCCTTCCCTTCCTTCTTAGCTTCCTGATTAAACAGAAATGCAAATCAGCTACGCTCTGCTGCACGAGGCTCTGAGAGGTACGAATGCTGATATTAGGGAAGAGTCCTCATTCCATCTCCTTTGTCACATAGAATCCATGTCAGTGGTTAGTTTTTACGTGGCTACTGCTCATGAGGCTTATCCTGATTTGGATCTAATTAAGTATCAGGCATTTACAGTTAAATCTGGGTTTTGGTGAAGTGACGTCAGTGTCATGTGGAGGAGGTTTAATACGCTGCAAACATCTAAATCTTACCAAGTGTATTTTTCTCATTTCTAGTCAAAATATCTCATCACACTTAAATTAAGACATAATCACCTAAAGAGTAACTTTTCAGTGAGATGTAAGAACTTATTTTTAGACCATAGATCTTGAAAATCTCATTTCAAGAAATCTTACCAAGATAATTTTCACTTGTTCCACTGGCAAATTTTTGTTTGCTTAATTCAAGCAAATAAATAATATATTCTTTGACTATGAATATCAGAACTTTAGTCTAAGATTTCCAAATCAAATGTTCAAATTTTATTTTGCTGTTGTTGAAATGATTCCAGAAGTGTCAAAACTGGAACATTGGAACTGGACATTCAGAGGTTCCATAGTGAACATGGAAACACTAACAACTTCTACAACATTAATTGACCAGTAACACCCATGGAGTTGGATCAATAACAGTGGATGGACACACTTGGTTTATGTTCAGTTAATGATTTTTTTTACTGAAAAAGTCAACTTTTTCTTCAGTTTTCTGTGTTTTTGATATAATAACCCTCAACTTTAATCTGAGCTTTAATGAACATCTACATGATCAGTAAATTAAATATAGGAAAATACATGATGTTCACTTAAAATACAGAGGATAATATTATAATAAATGCTGATAAATCACTTAAGAAAGGTTAGAAATAGAGGAAAAATTCTTATGGAAACTGCAGCCAAAGTAGCTCTGGGTCTTTATGGGTTAATGAAAAAGCACAAAAATAGGATGTTTCAAAACCTGATCATTACATTGATATTCATTGTCATATGAATGTAACACCTGTGAAAGGACGAGATGCAGGACAGAGATAAGTCATAGATAGTGAAGACAACTGCACTGATTAATAAAACATGCAGTGGGTTTGCTGAAGATGGGTCAACTTGCACTGTTTCTGTGAGGCTTGTATTTGTTACAACAGCAGTGTTATCTTACTGGGGTTGGGAGGAAAGAGTGTGCAGCTTTTGCAGTGGATGATCTCCTTGACAACTGGCACGTCCTGTGAGAGGGATGGGGGCGCCAGGCCCAGGCTCGGCATCATGGGATTTATGGGGGCAATGCCAGCCATCAACCCGAAACCGGGGTCAAATTCCGCAGTCAGGAGAGAAACATGGGTAAGAATTTGTAGTAAGCAACAAAAAAACTGCTGGGAAAGCAGTGACACCCAGAGCATGCAGATTAAAGAAATTAACTTCTATTTTCTAAAAGCTTTCAAGTCACAGCTGACTTTTACTCTGGCATTATTTAAATACATGCTGGCAGTTTCATGTTCAATTTTACATTGTGCACTTCTTCCTTGAACACAGAGCTACAGTTCTGTCAACAGTGGTGGCACAAGCAGCTTATAAATAACTGAATGTATCAGATACTCATAAATAAATCATCTAATGAATAACATGAATATTTAAACTGTTTTTACTTAGTCTTGGTCTTCCTCCCATTCTCCCTCCCTCTCTGTCTTCTCTTTTTGAAACATCTGAGTCACACATATTCTCCCTTTCCCTCTGTCAGCTCCTTACTTTCTCTTTACTCTGACCTGTAACATAACAAAGACATTTTAGGAGACACAGACACTTTATTTGCAGCGGCTGATTTAGACTGCACCTGGGCACACACCAAAACCACATACACAAACGTGAGCACATACACAATCTGAGCTTGTTTGAAATGGAAATGCTTTGCCCTTCTCCCATGTGTCTACTCTGCACCTGCAGCAGACAGCAGCACAGAAAGGATGCCATTGTGTGCATGCATGTGTATGAGTTCACTGTGGATGCCAGGACTCGTTCCCCATCAGCGACAAAAACTGACTGAGACAAAACTGAAATGAAAGCACAACAAAGCACTGATGCAATGTAGGCTCCAAATGACTCGCAGTTTTGTTTTGCGTTTTTTTTTTTTTCTTTACTGGAAGGGTAATCGGTAGAGGCCCTTACAGTCAGGTAATTCAAATCCCCCATCTTGCATTGTAACAAAAAGCAATAACAAAGTTTCTGCACCTTTTTATAACTCTGCTCCATAATTTGATGGGTTTGTCCTTGGCCCGCGCCCTACTCATCCACCAGGTTTCATCAAAAAAAAGTCAGAAAAACAAACCAACAAATAAACAGACACAGGTGAAAACCTAACCTCCTTGGTGGAATTAATCAGAAACTGAATCAGAGAAAAACAACTTTATTTTCCCTGAGGCAATAACTAATAATACTGCAGTGTAACAGGGATGTAAGGGCAGGCATAAAAGTAAGAAAAGTATTCAAATCTAGTTTTACTGAGTTATGTCGCACTTTGTCTGAAGTAGTGGGAGGGATGCAAAAAGCTATCAGTGACATGATGTTGTTGAACTAAACACTGTAAAGATGAAGAGCTGTGATACGGCGGTGTTTCACCTAGCACTCTCTGTCTCCTGTTGATGACCCCGACATCAGTCTTTAGCCAGGTGACAGAGGGAGGTGATAATGAAAACACTTCTAGGTTGCCTGAGCGATGAATGACTTCTGGTGAGGTGGAGGAGAGGAAGATGGATAATGCAGAGGAAGAGAGATAAGTAATGCAGGAGCGAGGCAGCAGAATAGAAACACAGCTATAAAATCTAATCCAATTATTACTCCGACATACCAGGATGTACTCTTTTCCATTACAAATGTATCTCTAGATCTGTCTGGGGTGTTCACAGATGTCACTAATTGCATTTTTATCTGTTTTTGTTGAGGTACAAAACAACAGCAGGCTGCTGAATAGCATGACTGTGATGTACAATAAGTATCCTTCTCACAGCAACCTTTTTTTTCCTCCTTTTTTTTGTCTTTTGGGTTTAAATTTGTTTGGCAGCAACTTCTTATACTGAGAGTTTCATCAGCTCAAGGACATAGTAAGCTGTAGACTTTTCAATTGAGCACAGAATCTCAACAGCACAACAGAACACAAGCAAAAGGGAAACTAGATTTATATATATATATATATATATATATATATATATATATATATATATATATATATATATAGTGTAACTAGCACGTTGACCCGTGGGACTCTAGATGCAGTAAAGTTGATAAAATGAGGAGCTGAGTATTTTATAAGTTGGTCATAACTGGAGTAAAAGTGAACTAGGGTGTCAGCGATGATAGTTGGTTATTCATAGTTACTTTATATATTTGAAAGGGCTTTACATCATTACTGTATGACTTCATGACATTACTTGATTTGTGTGTTTAGAGGCCTGTGGATCGAAAATGAAAAGTTTTAGGATAAAAATGTGAATAATCTTGAAAGAAAAGAGTTTTTCCAACAATTTGATTTAGAATTTGTTGCTTAAATCCCAGAAATGTGACCGTTTCTAACATGGCTCTTTATGGAGGAAACATGGGTGTTCACTGAAAAACCACCTCTCCAACAAACTGACGTCAATCCATAACCGTACATCCTATCTCAAAAAATCTTGAAGGTGAGGCTTGCAGAGAGTCTTTTGAACGTATCGATGTGAAAAATGTGGGGGAAAAACTCAGAATGTAATAAGCAGTGATTGTGGGAAGAGGAGTTGGTCAAACATGTCATTGACAGAAATTTAACATTGGAGTGAATAAGAGAAAAATGGTCACTGTGTGCTTAGAGGCCTGGAGATTGCAAACAAAATGTTTGAAGATTAAAATGTGAATAGTCTTTGAAAGAAAAGAGTTCTTCCAACAATTTGGTATATAATTTGTTGCTTAAATCCCACAAATGTGAGAGTTATAAAGATTTGTATGTTGAGTTTCTAACGTGGCTCTTTATGGAGGAAACATGGGTGTCTCAAACAAACTGACGTCAATCCATAACCGTATATCCTATCTCAAAAAATCTTGAAGGTGAGGCTTGTGAAGAGTCTTCTGAATGTAGCAATGTGAAAAATGTGGGGAAAAAAAACTCAGAACTGAATAAGCAGTGATTGTGGGAAGAGGAGTTGGTCAAACATGTCATTGACAGAAATTTAACATTGGAGTGAATGAGAGAAAAATGGTCACTCTGAGGCCTGTAGACCAAAAATGAAATGTTTGAAGATTAAAATATGAACAGTCTTTGGAAGAAAAGAGTTTTTTCCAACATTTGATACATAGTTTGTTGCTTAAATCCCAGAAATATGAGAGTTATGAAGATTTGTTTGTAGAGTTTCTAATATGGCTCTTTATGGAGGAAACGTGGCTGAGAAACCATCTCTCAAACAAACTGATGTCCATCTATAACCGTACATCCCATCTCAAAACTTCTCAAACGTGAGGCTTGTGGAGAATCTTCTGAACGTATCGATGTAAAAAAAAAATGTGGGGAAAAAAGCTCAGAACTGAATAAGCAGTGATTGTGGGAAGTGGAGTTTGTCAAACATGTCAGTGACAGAAATTTAACATTGGAGTGAAAGAGAGAAAAATCATCCCGCTGTGCTTAGAGACCTGGAGATCAAAAATTAAATACCTGAAGATTAAAATGCAAATAGTCTTTGAAAGAAAAGAATTTTTCCAACATTTTGATGTATAAATTATTGCTGAACCACCAGAAATGTGAGTTAAGAAGAGTTGTTTCTAGATTTTATAACAAAACCCAACCGTCTCTAAGTTTGAATGGAGATGATTTCAGCCAATCAGCTGTCAGCATTCTGTTCCCATGTATGTGAATGGGGTTTGGTGCGTCGCATTGTTATGCGAAGAAACAACTAATAACTCAAAAAGTATTGGTTGTATCAATAAGCTGTTTTCACCTTTCTGATCCTTGGCCCAAAATGCATAAGTGCTCCAAAAGGCAAAGGCTAGCTCTCCGTGGATTTTCAGTTATAAAGCAGACACACACACTTCTTAGCTTTTATAATATTGACTAGTGCGTTGACTCATGGGAATCTACAGGTTCAAGATGTGGTAGTTTTTATGCTGTTGTGTATTTGTGCGTTCTGTACTGCATTTGTCCAGCAGTCACCACCAAAGCGTTCTGGCCATAGCAAAGTGATTATAAGGCTACTGTATTCCAAAATTACTAATATCTCGGAAAATATTGGTCCTATCAACTTGTCGTTTTTGCTAGTCTGTTTCTTGACCAAAAATACATAAGTATGCCAAACTGCAGCAGTCAGCTCTTTCCTGATTTTGTGTGAATCCCCGGACACATGCACACACACAGAGGCTTCTTTGCTTTTATTATATAGATATGTACATTATGTATATACAGCACGCAGGCCTTCCTCCTACAGCGTGTAGACATTTCTGACTCTGTTAAATCTATATTTTACTATAAATCCACACAGATGATCTGGCTTTTGTTCATGTTGCAACAGGAAAAACAACATGTTGTCAAGTCATCCGGTAAAAATTGGAGTTACTGTAACTACAGCATCAGCATCAGTGTGAAAGGCTGTGCATCTGTTAAGCATCATCTGTTGAAATACATTCAAAGCAGCTGGGGGCACCAGTATTAACTGCTTTATTCTGTGTCATCTACTTCCATTTATATGTATGTAGAGGTGGTTGATCAAAAGCTACTTTGATTATAGAAGGAACGGTTTTTCGATGAGATGACTAGAGGCAGACATCTGTGTGAGCCTTTATACAGAGTTATTATTCAGCCTTTTTTAGTCACTTTAGATATAGTTTGTATCTGGTGAAGGAAATTGTTTTTCATTTATTCTGTAAATTCTTGCTTTATTGTATGTTTCATTGTTTCTTGAAACTTTCAGATCATTCCTATATTTCCCTCTAGCCTGCTGTGATAGCTTATTTAAGTTTCCAGACATGCAGAACATTACCTGAATTGTTCTATTGATGAACCTACATGATAACAATAACCTGCACTTTCTACTCACTTTGTTTTTCATATTTTGTCACCTCTTGCAGAGTAAATAAATAGATTTTTGATTTTTTTTTCCCAGTAGCTATTATAAATGCCTCTACCGTGTTGGCAGTGTTTCAGCATTTTTCTCTTCAGCTTACATAAAGTTCACAATCTATAACAGTATTATATTGAAGGAAAGAACATCAATGAATAAGGAAAAGCTTTGACAGTTTGCAGCTGGTGCCAAATCTCAAACTAAGTCTTTGCATTTCAACAACCAAAGAAGTGCTTCTCAGGCAGGAAAACTGGTTTGAGAGTTGAACCAAGACTTTGCTGGAGCACAGTGAGGGCTGGGATTAGGAAAACCACGACCAAGAAGATCAACTAACACCGTGGCTGCCATTAAAAATAAGAACAGGAACAGTAGCTACTCTACCTGATCCAGCAAAGATGAAATGAAAGAGCTTTGGTAAAGACTGGAAATCAAAGGATCAGGCAAACTGTTTGTGCATGGAACAGAATATTACAAAACATACATTTAAAAAGGACTAAATGCGGTTGATATGGACATGGTTCCATTAATAGAGACTGTGCAGACACGCTGGATGTCCTGATAACTGTGGACAAGCCACTAATGTAAAAGGGTTATAGCAGGGGTGTCAAACTCATTTTAGTTCAGCCCAATATGATCTCAAGTGGGCCGGACAAGTATGATAATAACAATGAAAAAAGTAAAATTCCATTATGAAAATGTGTATGTCTACAAAGTTACCTTAAAAATCTGAATAATGTGAACAACCTGAAATGCCTTAGGAGAAAATAAGTGCAATTGTAACAATATTATGCCTCATTATTATCATTTACAGATCAAAGTGGATTTATAAATACGCAAAAGATTTAGTAAAAGGCAGAGTATTGTTAAAATTCCACTTCTCTTAAGGGAAGGTTGTACATATTTGTTCAAGTTATTCACATTTTCATCTAATTTTGTCTTTATTTATTGGTTATTATGATAGTATTTTACTGGTCTGACTCACTTTAGATCATATTGGTCTGTAAGTGGAATGTATGTGTTAAATTCTTCAGTGTCATTTTTTTTCTTTCACAAATTCATCCCACGGACCAGATTGGACCCTCTGGCAGGCCGTATGTTTGACACCTGTGGTTTATAAGATCACACATATCTAACAACCTCTGATCAAGTTTATGAAAAGGCTGTAATGTGACAAACCAATCACAGATTCAAATATTAAACCACTACATGAAAAAAATCTGGGGAAAAAGATCATAAAAGTACATTTTATGACCAGTTGGAGAGTAGAATTGCCAGTGTTAGTGTGTGTGGTTTTTTTTTTCTTTAACTCATAAAGACCCAGTGCTACTTTTATGAATGAATTTTCCTCTCTATTTAACCTGTCTTAAGTGATTTAGAATTATTATTATTATTATTACAATATTATCCTCTGCATTCTGCATTTTTTTTCAGTGAAAATCACATATTTTCCTATATTTAAGTTACTGCTCATGTAGATGTTCATAAAAATTAAAGCTGAAGTTGATTGTTATATCAAAACAGAAAAAAACTGAAGAAAAAGTGACTTTTTCAGCACAAAAAAAAAAAAAACTGAACATAAACCAAGTGTCACTAACCACTGTCATTTGTCAAACTCCATGGGTTTTACTGGTGAATCAATGTTGTAGAAGATGACGGTGTTTCCATGGTAACTACGGAGCCTCTGAATGTCCAAATGGGTTGTATCTGATGACCATGAAAAGATGTCAAACTGCATTTTACACCAATTATTTACACGTATTGATACAATTAATTGAATAACAGCTATTAAACATTTTAGATCAGTAGATGGTTTTGGTCACCAGTGGCTGTTTGGGTCTTTATGGGTTAATTGTCATTGGACCAACGACCAACTTATATCCTCCTGAGACCCAGGAAAGTGAAAATTTTAGCTTTTTTACATTCAACAATTGTCTTGATTGGAAACTGCATAATGCAACAGTTTTTTCAGATACATTTTTAAAATATTTTTGATTTATTTATTGTTTTTTTTAATGGAATGTCTTTTGCAATGGACAGAATTTTTTAAGTAAAACTGTCAAACTTTTGTCTCCTACAGAGGACAAAAAAAGCATTGCTGGGTCTCAGGAACTAAAACAAGAAAAAAAATCAGTCCATTTCTTTAGAAGTTCTGCCAGTTGAACGTGAACAGCACCAGCTGAACTTAGCACCAGGTTCATTTTGGTAGAAAGGGATAATAAAGGCACTGCAAATACACACCCGAACTATCCAGATTCTGGTATTTTTTTATGGCTAGCTGACAGGGTTTTGTAATTCGTAACAGCAGTTAAAAGGTTGCACAGATTTCTGAGGCATATCCTCTTTTTTTAGGTCTGGAATGAATCAAGTGGAAATCAGACTTTGTCAGATGAAGACAATAAGTCAGCCTTAAATCGTTCATTTGGAGCTAATTTATGTCCGTGACTGAGCTGCAGGTGGAAGGAAAGTAGCAAAGTTAAGAAAGATGTCAGTTAGAGCTGAAAAGAGAGGAATATGTTCAGACCAAGAGGGAGAAGGAAAGAAGAGTGTGGACCTGGACGTTACTGTTTCGGGGCGGGGGGGCTGGAATCAGTACAACCAGTCTGAACCCCAGACACAGTCTTTAAAAATTTAACACAAAAACAGTTGTTGCTATGCTCAAGATTTTTGGCTTGGAGGACTAGGTTCTAGATCGGTGGTGGGACAGAATCGTTATGTGTGTGGTGTGTTGAGATTATCAGAGCACACCACACACAGTATGATTAAAACTGTTCAATGCCTGACTTTTTTTTTTTTTTTTTTATTCACACCCCCCCCCCCCCCCCCCCACCTACACACACACACACACACACACAAAACAATGAATTTACAGCAACCCAGTCCTGACAACAATAAATTAATATGCTGCAAATTGGTAATCATATATCAAATAAAAGAAAGAAAAGTGTATGTAATGCAGTAAACAGCAGCGTCAGTCACTCACATTGGTCACCTCGATGAAGAAATTTTAACCCATAAAGACCCAAACATCCACTTTTGAGCAGAAGCATCTATTGATCTAAACTGTTGATCCACTAATCTTATCAATACATGTAAATAATTGATGTAAAATACAGTTTGTCATCTTTTCATGGTCGTAAGATAGGATATTTGGATGTTCAGAGGCTCTGTAGTGAAGGTGGAAACACCATCATCTTCTACAACATTGATTCACCAGTAAAACCCATGGAGCTGGATCAGTGACAATGGGTGGAGACACTGGGTTTATGTTCAGGTATTGAAAAAGTCACTATTTCTTCATTTTTTTTTTCTGTTTTGACATAATAACCTTTGACTTTACTCTGAGCTTTTATAAACATCTACATGATCAGCCAATTAAACACAGGAAAATACATGACTTCCACTGGAAAAAATGCAAAATCCAGGAGATAATACTATAATAAAAAGTGATAAATCACTTAAGAAAGGTTAAAATAAGAGAAAAATTCATTTGGTAACTGCCACAAAAGTCACACTGGGTCCCATATCTGGTCAAACACTTTGCCTCTATCATCATTATAATACCTTAGTATTTCCAAATATAATAATAATAATAATAATAATAATAATAATAATAATAATAATAATAATAATAATAATAATACATTTTATTTGTAATGCACTTTACATTTTTATCTAAAAATCTCAAAGTGCTACAGGCAATAAATAACAGAATAAAAACAGAAAATAAGTAAGCCAGATAAAACAGTTTAAAAATAAAAACAAAAGTTAAAAATGAAGACAATTAAAACAGGAGAAGCATGCACAGATGTTAAAAGATCAAGGAAATGCTTTCCTGAATAAAAAGGTCTTCAGACCTTTTTTAAAAGTGTTCTCGGTCTGTGGAGCCCGGGGGTGATCAGGCAGGGCATTCCATAGACGGGGAGCAGCAGCAGCAAAAGCCCTGTCACCCATAGTTTTAAGTTTTGTCCTGGGGGGGGCCAGACGGTGTGATTGACCTGACCGGGTTCTGGAGGTGGTGTGGGGGGTGAGGAGTTCGGTGACGTGAGTGGGGGCTTCATATACATAACATGTTTGCCAGTTCCCCCAGCCAAAGGTCAAACGTGGGCACAGTCCTTCTTCCGCACACTCAGGATCAACTTTTTACCAATCACTGTACCAAATAAAACAGACACTTTCTCATATTTATTGGCTGATGGTAAAGCTCTAGAAGCCCCCATGCCTGTTTTTTTTTTTTAATCTTCATTTGTGGGGTTTGTAACAGATAAAAATATCTTCAGATTTAGAAAATCCTTATGTGTGTACCCCACTTTACTGGTCCGGCCCAGTTGAGGTCAACCTGGGCCCTGAACTGAATAGAGTTTGACATCCCTGCTGTGGATAGAGTTTATATTAATATCATAAGTACATTTTAAGCAGGTAAACATTATTAAATGTATTTGTGTTTGTGCCCAAAAACATCCGTAAAATCCATACAGTCGTATCCAGGGTTACGTCTCATCTTTACGTGCCTCATACATTGTGAACTCAGGTCAGCAGATGGTCTTCAGCAGACATAATCAGACTGTTCAGGGCTGTGTTACCGTGTCGGGGCGCTCTCCTGTCCTTATGCGTGTCTGCGCTGGTATTTTGTTTATCTAGTTTACTTCTGATCCCTTTCCATGGGAATCCTATTGAAGTTCGCATTAATATTTCATTAAAAAGCACTACAGAAAACTGGGTATTTGTTGTGTTGTGTTGGCAGGTTAATTGTTGACGGAGGGCAAATTGACTTTGTGCTAATCTGATTAGAAGCATGGCAGCCTCACCTCATTTAAAGGCCATGTTTTGGTGTTAAATATTTGTTTAGGCGTATCTTAAACTTATACTTTATTCAACCCTTAATCCAATAACAGTTTGCATAAGTTCATTCATGTATTAAATGATAATTATAAACAAGACTGAAACAAGATTAAAGTATTATCACTGAACCTGCATTCATTTCAACACTAAAATCATGTCGAAAACAAAATGGAAGCCTCGTCTCATTTTATGGTTTGAGGTTTTCTGGACAAAAAATAAAAAAAATAAACACATCATCTGTGTTTACATGAATGGTGTTATTCTGAATATGACAATATGCTGAAACTGACACAGGTCATGTAAACACTATAGGCTGGGATTAAAACATGCACAATATGCTGATGTTTTTCAGGTCCTGAACACAGTAAAAACTAGAAGCACTCGGAGAGCGCAGACCTCCGCCAAGGCTGATCAGTGGCCCCCCCCGTGGGCCCCCCCACGCCAAGGAGGTTATGTTTTTGCCAGGGTTTGTTATTTGTTTGTCTGTCTGTTTGTCTGTCCGTTAGTGTGCAACATAACTCAAAAAGTTATGGACAGATTTTGATGAAATTTTCAGGGTTTGTTGGAAATGGACCCCCCCGTGGGCCCCCCCACCCCCGATCACCACCAAAATTTAATCATTTCTTCCTTATCCCATTTCCAACAAACCCTGAAAATTTCATCAAAATCTGTCCATGACTTTTTCAGTTATGTTGCACACTAACGGACAGACAAACAAACAAACAAACAAACAAACAAACAAACAAACCCTGGCAAAAACATAACGTCCTTGGTGGAAGTAACCAGAGTGTCAATTTAACTCTCAGAGAGTTGAATTTAACTCTGATTCAAATAACATTTGGTCCCACTCAAAATTTGAGTAAAATGTACTCTTTGGACAGAACTGTGCAAAAGTCCAACATCGGGTTTGTTGGTTTATTACAGATCTAATGACCACACATATGCATTTCTCAGTAGTCGCTTTTAAATTGGACATCTGCCCAAAACTTTACCAATATTTACTAAATGTCGAAAAAACAGAAGTGCATAATGTTGGTTTTTCCATTAAATTACAAATGTGATAATTTCTTTATTTATTACCGCAAGATGACACGAGAAGTCATTCTATGAACATGGCCATGAACATAAATATGGTGTTGATTTACAGATATATTCATTATTATTATTATATATTACCCCTCTATCTTGTACGAAATTTAAAAAAAACTGATCGTTAGTGTGCAACATAACTCAAAAAGTTATGGACAGATTTGGATGAAATTTTCAGGGTTTGTTGGAAATGGGATAAGGAAGAAATGATTAAATTTTGGTGGTGATCGGGGGTGGGGGGGCCCACGGGGGGGGCCACTGATCAGCCTTGGCGGAGGTCTGCGCTCTCCGAGTGCTTCTAGTTGTTTTATGCAATGTGGACAAAAGTATTGGAACACATCATGGCTACAGCTGTGAGATGTCCTGTTCATGCTGATTTGAGATAGAAACATTAATATTTCCCCAAAGTTTAATGAGAGATTTTTCTTCCTAGTAAGACTTGAAGACAGTAGATGTTAGTTGTGATAGAAACTTATTATTTACAGTCAGAGCATGAAAATATTCTTGAAATTTAGGAGTAGGACATTTAAAATCATGATTATGGATTACAAAAAATAAAAACTTTGGGAGAAATGTTCCCATAAAGACCCAAAACTCAATCTAATCTGTTTAATACTTGTTGATCCACTAATACTATTAATACATGTAAATAATTGTCTTAAAATACAGTTTGTCATCTTTTCATAGTCATTTCATGGCTCTGTAGTTGCCATGGAAACACTGTCATGTTCTACAACATTGATTCACCAATAAAAACCCATGGAGTTGGATCAGTGACAGTGGATGGAGACACTGGGTTTATGTTCAGGTAATGATATATTTTACAAAAAAGTCCCTTTTTTTCAGTTTTCTCTGTTTCTGATACAGTAAACCTCAACTTCACTTTTTAGCTTTTATGAATATCTACATGATCAGTAAATTAAATATAGGAAAAAACCAGATTTTCACTTAAAAACGCAAAATTTAGAGCAGAATATCAGATTTAATTATGTGAAGAAATTAACTTTTTCTTCAGTTTTCTATGTTTTTTGATATACTTTAATCTGAGCTTTAATGAACATCTACATGATAAGCGAATTAAATATAGGAAAATACATGACGTTCACTTAAAATACTTAAAATACAGAGGATGATATTATAATAAATGCTGATAAATCACTTAAGAAAGGTTAAAAATAGAGATAGATTTATTTGGGCATTAATTTGACACAAAAGTAGCACTGGGTCTTTATGGGTTAAGATCAGTTTGGATATATGTGAAGTATGTACAACAGTAAAAACAAAAAAAATTCAGGAGAAAAAAAACATCTATAAACCAAAGTGGTCATATTTAGTGTTTCCTCCCTTTGCACTTAACATGTCTTTAACCCTTTAGTTCAGACAATATGAGATTTATTGCATTAATTTTCTGATGTTTTATTCCCGGTTTCATTCGACACTTGTCAGATGTTTCTAACTGTTTGTGCTGCTTCTTATCATGGGGTCAGGGGTCACACTAAAACTTCCACCCTGCATACAGGAGCTGTTCTCAGTTAGAGTCCCAGTCCAACCTTTAGGGGGACAAGATAAGAGATAAGGTAAGATATTCCTTTATTGATCCAACAATGGGGAAATTCACAGTGTTGTCAGCAGCAAACATACACATAAGCATACACATAAAACAAATAGTCATATAAATTTGAATAAAAAAGTGTTTAAAAGGAGAGTGCAAATACGGTTTGATATGAATGTAGTGCAAATGGTTATAAATATAAAAAAATATATAAATATGGATTTGAACATATACAGATTTGGACAGGTGCGGTTTTAGATATATAAATATGGTGCCTGTAGACAGTGATGCATATAGACAGTGTTGGACAACATAAATGGAATGGAAGGAGGGTTGTTATTACACCACATGTGTAGACCTAGGGCTGTGCAATTAATCGAAATTCAATTACGATTTCGATTATTACACGCAACGATTACAAAAATTATGTAATCGAGAAAAAACCATTATTAATTTTGAGTCGTTTTAATTCACGCGCACGCAAGCTCCCATGAGCTGCTCAGCCCCGCCCCCCTCTAAGCTCCTGCTGCCAGTTAGCCGGCAGGTCCACCCCAAGAGGAAAGTTGTACCTAGCGGTCTGGAAAAACGGCAGGAGAATCACAGCAGAAGTGCTTGGTAAACATAAAAGGCAAGTCAAATTCAATTGTATGGAATCACTTTGGGTTTGATGAAGAAGACGAAGAGCAAAAACACATCACGTGCAAAAAGTGTTTCGTAGTTGTGTCCGCACCGACCACTAACACAACAAACCTTTTTAACCATCTAAAGTTTAACCACCGCCACCGTTTTCATAATCTTATGAAAAACTAAAACACATAAAAACAACTCCGTCTACAACTTCGTCCGCAATGCAATCTTCAGTTTCCGAATTTCTTTACGCTGCAACTCCCGTATTAACCTAACCTAACCCGTATAACCCTAACGTGCGTATTCTAGATGGCTGATGTTTACAGAAGGCCTTAACTGAAACCTCACGGCACGCCACTGAATTTACTATGTTTCATACTACACTGAACATACTTGAATTTATAATTTGCACTTTACATGAGCTTTTTTTTTTTTTTTTTTTTTTAAATTGCTACAGTTCTATGGCAAGTCTATAGCAGTTTAATTCCAGTGCACTATTTATTTACAAAAGGAAACATACTTGAATTTACAGTACACTTATTTGCATTCAAAGATTTTTTTGTTTCGTACAAAAGTGAACATACTTTGTTTTAGTGTTTAAAAGCTTTATTTATGTTTAAAGAGTATATTTTACATTGTTTTGCAAGAAAAAAATAAACAACTTTAAGGTTAACAAATAATCGTTTTCAATAATCGTGATTTTTTTTTTTCTATAATCGAGCAGCCCTATGTAGACCACAGATGTGGTGATCTACTGGGAGCAGGACTGATTGTGGAGTCTGACAGCAGAGGGAAGGAAGGACCTGTGTGTTCAAGAAAACAAAGGCAAGGACCAACACAAAAGGCCAATGTATATATCTGTAATTGGAGTAAAATTATAGAATGACCTCGATTGTTGTGACTTTATTTGGGAAAGATAAAGTACAAGTAATTTGTGTTTGGATTTATTATAATTTCATGATGCATATGCTATTTCATGTTAATTTATTTCACGGTAAAATATACAGTATATTTCATTTGTGATTTGTGTTAAAAGTTGAGCTAAAATAAGCCACAGTGAATGCTAAGATTAAGATAACTACGTTTCCCATGAGGCTTAGCATTACCCAAGAAGCATAGGAAATTTCACGGAAGTAGATGTATGTATGCCACGAGTTGTGAAAGTTGTGTTTTCAAGTTGCTGCACGCAGTAAATGAATACGTATTTTTAAACCGAGAGTCTCGCTTCGTTATTTTTGGACGTAATTTGGATAATTACAACATCGATAAAGAATTAAAAACATGCACATCAGTCACCACATTTAAAAGGATGTTTAAAACTAAGGTATGCAATAAATATAAAATATTAGGATAAAGTAAGAAAATTATCAGTGTAAGTCCAAGATTTTGCTTAGATTGTATTATTTGTTTTATTTATATTATTGTTTAAAACTGCACCATCTTGTTTTGTTTCTGCAACTTTCCTTTTTGTAAATAGGGTAGGCATAAATAAGCTGTTCCTTCGGCCTATGCCTTTTCACCCATGTTTAATATAGAAGTCCAAACTGTATGTATGTATATATTGTGTTTACTGCTATTACTACTACTTTAACCTTGACAAACCATTCAGTTTTTGTGTGTCTTTCAATGCTGTGCAAATATTCCCTGTATTTTCTTGTATCTAAAGAAAAGAGAATGCCAAATAAATATGTATGCTCATTTCAACCCTGCACAAACAGCAAAGCTAAAGGTGGACTATAGACTTTTGCACAGTTCTGTATAAGAGTATAATTTTAATAGCTATTTCAATAGCTTAGGGGAGAAGAGTGTCTCTTCTTGTTTGGAATAAGAGCAGAAACTGGAATATCTGTGCATGTGAACACACTCTCTGACTTGTTTTTGACCCGTCTCCTGCTGTTCTGCTGTAGAGTTTAATGGAAAAAATATGTATTCAGTAACACAAACCATCAAGCCAAATGTCAAGTGTTATTCCAAATCCAACAGAATCAAAGAGCGAGGGCCTCTTTCTCTTGTACAAACATTCAGCAGTCGCACTGTCTGACAACAATCAAAATCAATAACAGAGGGCACAAATTTCTCCGCTCGCTCTAGTCTCAGTCGAGTAAAATAGCACTGAGGTTCGACTTTGACTTCATATTTTTACGAACAGAAAATGTCTCAACCTCTCTCTTGGATTCCAGGCTGCCCAGGATGAAAGGTTCTAACCCTGAGAGGAATATAGTGGTCTTACTTTGTCCTGTGAGGTCCAGTTTTACAGAATCCACCAGCGATGCCACTAAAAACAACACCATTAACACTAAAGTCCTCTCGCCTTTCCCTGTTGTCCTGTTTTCTCTGGAAATGCTCGGCTTCACAATCCTCTGCTCGTCTCCTTTCGAGGTTAGTATTATATCTAAAAGTGTGTTTATACACTGCAAAAATCTAAATCTTACCAAGTGTATTTTTTGAATTTCTAGTCAAAATATCTCATCACACTTAAAATAAGACATAATCACCTAAAGAGTAACTCGTCAGTGAGATATAAGAACTTATTTTTAGACAATAGATCTTGAAAATGTTATTTCAAGAGATCTAAGAAATATTAAGATAATTTTTACTTGTTCCATTAGCAGATTTTTTTTTTCTTCATTCAAGATTTTATTTATTTATTTTTTTTGCTTAATTAAAGAGTGTACTATACTAACTTTTTACTTTTACGATCTGAGTTCCTTTATTATTATTTATGGTTTCCGTTTTTGATTTTCTTTTATGTTTCTCCTTATTTTTTATTGATTGATTGATTGATTTTTTTTTTTTTTTTGGCCTGTGGGTTGGGTGGGTGGGAAGGGATGGGTGTTGACAGTCAGATATGTCATTCTTGATTGTGCATTGGCTGTTACGAATTGATATGTCTGTCTTGTTCATTGAAAATGTTCCATAAAGATAGTTGGAAAAAAAAAATAAAAAAAACTCTATTTGGACTCCAATATTTATATTTTTTTTACTGATTTATTTCGAATATGGAAATGATGCAAGCCTTCTAATTGCTACTAATTGACTTCTTTGCACAACATAATATAGAAATGAAAATTCAAGGAAGCATAAAATAATAAACACAAAAAGAAAAAGAGAAAAAAAAGTCATATTCGAAATACATACATGAACATATTTTTACAGACCGTATTCCTGTACATATCCACTCACTGTATAAATACTTGAATTTGCACTTTCTGAGCATATTACAATGTAAAACCCACTATAAATAATATATACATACACATATATTTTTAATAGTCCAGATCCACACATCCACTCACTGTATAAAAACTCCAATTTGCACTCTGTACATATTACATTATAAATCCCCTGTAAATCTCAACCCATTGTTGTCTTTGTCTCTAGTGGAATGTTTGTCTATATTCTGTCTAGGTCCACATGTTGTCTGGGTTCGTGGTGGAACTGTATGTTGTGAGATATGTAAAAACCGAAGCCAAATTCCTTATATGTGTTCACATACTTGGCCAATGAAGCCGATACTGATTTTTTTTTTTCTTAATTCAAGCAAAAAAAAAATCTGCCAATGGAACAAGTGAAAATTATCTTACTAAGATTTCTTGAAATAAGATTTTCAAGATCTATTGTCGAAAAATAAGTTCTTATATCTCATTTACAAGTTACTCTTTAGGTGATTATGTCTTATTTGAACCTCCTGAGACCCAGGAAATGTTAACAAAGTACAAGCTTTTTTTGTTTTTTATTAAATAAGTCCCTATATTGGAAACATCATGATGCAACAGTTTTTTCAGATGCAGTTTTTAAAATTTTTATGAAATGTCCTTTGTGTTGGACAGTTTTCTTTTCTTTTTTTTTTTTCTTTTTTTTTTTTTTTTTTCCAAAATGTTTTTATTTAAATTTTTATCATTTTAACAAACAAACAACAAACAGTGCATACATCAGATCCATGCAACCTGCCGACTACAAACACAAACATCATTATGTTTACAAATAGAAAAAAAAAATTATACAAAATGTAGAAATCTGAGCATCCACCTTCAGAAACCACAGTGGTAACTTTTTCAAATGTTTGCATTGTCCTCCAGTAAATTTAGATTCTCAGCATACACAATGAAAGGATTCCAAACATGTTCAGATGACTCCTGTTTGTTTAAGAATATAGGAAATTTTTTCTAGTGGAAGGGTAGAAAGCATCTGCCGTATCCACTGACTAACAATTGGTTTATGAGTTCTTTTCCAAAATAATGAAATGCATTTTTTAGCAATAAGTAGACTGAAGTCTATAAAAATCTGTTCATTTGTTGTATATTTATGTTTTTCTGGATATATGCCAAACAGAAATAACTTTGGGTCTAACATGACCTGTTTAGAAATAATTTTTTCAATTATTTCCCTGATTTCCCTCCAGAACAATGCAGTTTGTCGACTCTTTTCTTTTTTTTTTTTTTTGTATAAAGTTGTGAAACTCTTGTCCAGAAAACCCATAGCTGGGTCTTAGGAGGTTAAGTGTGATGAGATATTTTGACTAGAAATGAGAAAAATACACATGGTAAGATTTAGATTTTTGCAGTGTATCTGAAAGTGAGGCAGGTGGATAATATGAGTTTTGGTTACACATCTGAGTGTGCATCTGTGTTTTCTTTCCCTATAGTGCTACCACTCGACACCATCTGACACGCCTTAAGGATGATGTTTTACAGTGAGGCACAGATTGCAAACAAGACTTCATTAGACCCATCCTAGACTGTCTGACAAGAAAAGAAAGAACCGTTAAATCGCTGCTATTGTGCCGTTCGTACACACCTGCACCATTCTTCTGTGTTTGTAAAAGCCTAGACAGGAGTAGAAGGGGATATGTTGAAATGTGGCTGAATAACAATGAGCAAAATCCCATGAAAAAGAGAGAAGAAGAGAAAAGAGCAGAAAAGTGAAACTTCTTAGCGTCCAAAAATTAATGTGGATGGGCTAAGAGCCAAAAATAATAAAATATTAAATCACATTACTTCAGGTTATTGCAAAGCATGTTAACCCATTAAAACCCAGTACTACTTTAATTGCAGTCCCAAATGAACCTTTCTTAAGGGATTTATCTCATTTATTATAATACTATCCTCTGTATTTTGCATTTTGACAGTGAAAATAATGTATTTTCCTATATTTAATTCACTGATCATGTAGATGTTCATAAAAACTCACATTAAAGTTGAGGGTTATTATATCAAAAACAGAAAAAAACTTAAGAAAAAATGACTTTTTCAATAAAATCTATCATTAACTGAATATAACCCCAGTGTCTCCATCCACTGTCACTGATCCAACTCCATGGGTTTTTACTGGTGAATCAATTTTATAGAAGATGACGGTGTTTCCACGGTAACTACAGAGTCTCTGAACATCCAAATGGGTCATATCTGATGACCATGAAAAGATGACAAACTGTACTTTATGCCAATTATTTACATGTATTGATAGGATTGATGGAGTTCAGATGGAGTTTTGGGTCTTTACTGGTAAATTTATCTCAGCATTGAGTTTTTTTTTTTTAATCCATGACTGATTTTAAATATTCTACTTCTAAATTTCTATCTTATGACCACGAAAAGATGACAAACTGTATTTTATACCAATTATTTACATGTATTGATAGGATTAGTGGATGTATTAAACATTTTACATCAGCAGATGGTTGTGGATGTTTGGGTCTGAGTTCATGGAACAGTATCCATGATTGGCTCTAGTACAAATGCTAACATTTGATTGGCTCTGTGGCAATAGACAAACCCATACTGTGACAGTAGCCATTGCCTTATAATAATGACCTGACAAAAAGAAAAACCTCCTGAGTGGAAGGGAATATACAGGCAAAACAATATAAAAATAGCATGACAAAAAATACACAGTGATTTAAAAGGCACTAAAATAAAAATAAAACCCATTAAAGAGACATAAGCAGCAGTATGTGTTTGTTAAACTGTCCATAATAATTCCATCCATATTAAAACAGTTCCAAATTCCACATAAATTACTTTCCGATCACAGGTTCTATGTAGCTGCGATACACTGCCATGACAGAATTTACCTAAAACAAATGTTGCTGTTGTTTTTCTCGTCCAGCCTCGGTCTTTCCTGTGCATCCAAGGGCATGTGTAGAGCGCAGAGATGTGAGTGATGAGATCTTATTTACCGTTTCTTCTTCCAGGGGATTTTTAGCTACACCGTCTCTTTCATCACTATGGCAATAATGGAGCATCGGACCTGAAGCCATGTTTTTTGTTTCACCACTAACGGTGTGATGACCCAGTGTTTGAGTGGTGTCGGTGCAAAGGGGTCTGTGGTGAGAAACTCCTCAGAGACCCACAGATCATGGAAGTGCCCTTAAAGAAAAAACATCAAGAGTTCTCCAGTCCGCCCACACAAGGCCGCTTGTCTCTGTCTGTTTACCTCTGATCTCCTTTTCTTTTGCTCATTGTTAGATTCCAGTGTTGTTTCGTGTGTGTGTGTGTTATACATTTCTGTGTTCCTGCTTTAAAGTCTTCACACCTACAGCTGAGGTCAGATGATTACAAACACCTCGGTTTTATATGTTCGGCTTTTCACAATTTCACACATTTGATTCAATATTCCTGCTGCAGTTCAGTCAGGCCAACTGCTTTATTTTGACAAGAATAATGAATTTCAGCGTATTTTTAATTTGAGGCAAGGACCACACAATGTTTAATTTTATGTCAATTTCTGTTACAACTTCCAAATGATTTTTTTTTGTCTTTCTTAAGTGATTTATCACCATTTATTATATATTATCCTCTGCCGTTTGCATTTTTCACGGTAAATCAGGTACTTTTCTATATTTAATTTCATAATCATGTAGATCAGGGGTGTCAAACTCATTTTAGTTCACGGGGCCACTAAGGATGGGAACTGATAAGAATTTAACAATTCTGATTCCATTATCGATTTTGCTTATCACTCCCATTCCTTATCGATTCTCACTGGGTGAGGGAATAAAAGAGTACAAACAGGTTTGTTTGCATCAGCTGTCTTTTATATTTCCATCTCTGCACAGAAAATTTAACATACAGGGTGGGGAAGCAAAATTTACAATGAACATTTAGTTGTTTTTTCTCAGCAGGCACTACGTCAATTGTTTTGAAACCAAACATATATTGATGTCATAATCATACCTAACACTATTATCCATACCTTTTCACAAACTTTTGCCCATATGAGTAATCAGCAAAGCAAACGTCAACGAGTGTGTGATTTGCTGAATGCACTCGTCACACCAAAGGAGATTTAAAAAATAGTCGGAGTGTCCATAAAGACTGTTTATAATGGAAAGAAGAGAATGACTATGAGCAAAACTATTACGAGAAAGTCTGGAAGATACTATTAAAGAAGAATGGGAGAAGTTGTCACCTGAATATTTGAGGAACACTTGCGCAAGTTTCAGGAAGCGTGTGAAGGCAGTTATTGAGAAAGAAGGAGGACACATAGAATAAAAACATTTTCTATTATGTCAATTTTCTTGTGGCAAATAAATTCTCATGACTTTCGATAAACTAATTGGTCATACACTGTCTTTCAATCCCTGCCTCAAAATATTGTAAATTTTGCTTCCCCACCCTGTATACAGCATGCACAAATAATAATAACAGAAGATGCCGGGCCCAGTTTGGGGGGGGGGGCACTATACAGTGAAACTGAACCTTACGACACTTTACTAATCCCTCTATGTCTCCCACTTTTGTGCACCTCATTTTCCTTTTCCCAACCTTTGGAAACTTTTATTTGAGGGGGCAGGACGTTTGTTGCCCCCCCTAGAACCGGGCCTGGATGATGTCCTAGTGTTTGCTCTTCTGCTAGATTCACAAGCGGCATTAAATAGCGTTAATCTGCGCAAAAATGTGGATTCAGTGTCATTTTCTGTCAGGTATTCACACTGTCGTGACCTCCTGATGGCTAAGACAAAAAAAGCTTTCTCTATTTGAACGTGGTCGGAGTACTGAGCTGCATAAGCCAGGCCTCTGGTAACACGCTTGAGGTTGGATGCAGTAAGACGCAGATTTTGTCTTTTGAAGGCTGTGGTCTTAAACTTTTGATCGGCTCATGAACAGCCTATTTCAGTTTAGTTTTTTTCAGTAAATTACTTAATTTTTTTGGTCTCACTCCTGTTTCTTCTTTTTGCATTTTGAAATTCTACTTAGAACCTTTTTTTAAAAATATATATTTATTCATTTTTACAAAAAAATACACAAAATAGCCCCCCCCCCCCCCCTTCCCACACGTCATTGAATTTACAGTAATGCAGTCCTGACAACAATACATTAACCCTTTCATGCACGAATTATGAGAACCTTAATCAAAATATTTCCCTGAGAGTTTTTATTCCTCTTTAGGCATGAAAAAAAACAATGCAATTGAAACATTTCCTTTGAAAAAAATAAAATAAAATAAAAATAATAATAAAAATAATTTTAAAAAATTAAAAATACATTAAAAATAATAATAATGAAAAAAAAAAAATATTATGAACATATTTTTCATTAAGTTGCAAAAATGTCCACTCAGCTGGACACCACACGTTTAATTTTTGACGCACAGAAACATGAATTTAGTGATAAATTGTGTGAAAACTATGGGGAGGGCTTGTGATTCTGGGGGTTTATGCTCAGGAGAGATCTACATAATGTTACCAATTCATGTCAGAAAAGATATGTAGTGTCTTAAAACTTAATAAAGATATGTGTAAAATAAAAAAAATCAAAAAAAAAAAAAATCAAAAAAACAACAAAATCCATGAATATACAAGAGAACAGCTGTAGAATAGCTGTGCACTGGAGTGACCAGTATGCATGAAAGGGTTAATATGCTACAAATTAGTAATCATATAAAAGACAGAAAAGCGTATGTAATGCAGAAAACAGCGAGGTCAGTCACTCACATCAATCACCTCGAAATTTTAACACAGGGTCCCATATCTTACATTGATACTTTGAAGATCCAACAGTGCAAAATGTAAATTCATGCAATTTTTCCAACTGGTCTTACATTTTTGATCAGGAGTGTACTACACAGATACTGCTTTGTAAATGTCTTGCCTAGGGAAATAATAATTTCTGTTTCCTTGATTGTATTTATTTATTGTTTTGTTTGTGAGAGCTGACTTTTTGCAGTGTTTTTCATAATGATCGTCACATATAGAAAAAGAATGGAGCGGATTATAACCTTAAAACACCGTCTCACGTGTCAAATGCACGGGTGGAGCATCATGTTGAGGGCTGAAATTAAAAATTCTCTCTATTATGATGAAATTCCACGTCATTCTAACTGAACTGACAGAGGGAATGTGTTCTGAAACGAAAGGGTCGTGATAATGAAAAGCTGAGTTTAGGCACAGCAAGAGGCAAAGACATAAAAGTACATTTAATATGAATTCATCAAGCTCATAGCGATCACTACCCGCTTCCCCTTTCTGCCCTGACATAACCCTCTCCGCCCTTTTTCTTCCTCCTCACTCTGCGATCTCTGGAGAAAATGTTGCCCCGTAGCAGAGTCAGCGATGGGTGGCGGTCGGGGGGGGACACGAACAGCCGCTGTGAGGCATGCTGGGTAATATGGATAATATTTTCTGAAGAACAGACAGACCCCCGCCTCTTGGAACTTGGCCTTTTTTCTCTCAGTGCCAAATGTCCGCCCATCTGCATGCCGATTTCCCTCTTAATCTCCTCCAGATATTTCTTAAAATTCCATCAATCCATGAGGAATTCTTTCGTTACATTTTACTGCACGCTGACAGATGTGCCTTTATTCCATTTTTCCTTTGACAATCTAATTGGCAAACTCTGTCAAACTTTTATCAAGTGCAATTTCCATGATTATTTTCTACGCTAGCTCTTTCTCACTGCATTTGAAATCTTCTGGTTTCACCATATTGTACAATAAGCTGACTCCGTTAAATCATTCTCTTCTGGTTTGCCGCAGTAAATCACATCACCAAGTATGAAAATGTGTTTGTCTTTGTGTGAACCGATGAGTGCCAAGTAAATACAACAGACAGCTGTGGGAGACAGTGGTCTTTGTTCATTTAAATATACTGAAGACTGAATGAATTCTACTGATCTGTGTGTGTGTGTGTGTGCGTAAAATGCTGCATGTAATGGGTATGTGCATGTATGTGTGTTTGATGGTGAAAAGCACAGAGAAAGAAAAAGCGGAAATTCATCCACATATCTTCCTTAGTCTTGTTAGTATCTGCATTATGGCCTCCATCCAATAACTCACCCAATCAGAGTCCAAACAGGAGAATCAATGCTATTATTGTCTGTAATAGACACATCTATTTCCACGAGACAATACCCATGTTTTCTTGGGTGCTTACGTTAACAGAGCTGGAATTATATAGAATAATGACACATTCAGATGCACAATTTACTGAAGGGCAGAGTTTATACACTCGCAAAAATAGAGGAGCCAGCTTGTACTTAAAAGGGTACAAATGCTTGTCGCTGGGGGTGTACTTCTTTGAGAGACATTTCTGTACCCTTTGGAAGTGGTCCATTTTTGTACCTTAAGTACTTTATATAGAAAGAAAACTCTCGTATAGTTGATAATGCCATGATGTTTAAAGTTTGAACCGGTGGCCTAATTAAGAAAAAAAAAAAAAAAAAAAAAAACGGCATAGGCAAGCTACGACATCAAAACATGGAGGTGTGAATGAAAACTTGATAAAACAGAGATTATGGCAATAATCAGAGGTTCGAATAAGATAAATAAATTATTAGGCTATTATCATTGAGCTAATTGGGCTATTAAATTAAAACACAAATTATTATTAAATATAATATAGAGTAATTACAGTATGATATATAATAAATAATGCGCTAAGCCAGGGGTGTCAAACATACGGCCCAGGGGCCAAAACTGGCCCGCCAATGGTTCCAGTCTGGCCCGCGGGATGAATTTACAAAAATTACACCTCAGATATTAACAATCAAGGATGTTGAACTTGTTTTAGTTCAGGTTCCACATACAGAACAATGTGATCTCAACTAAAATAATAGCATAATAACCTCTAAATAATGACTCCAAATTTTCTTAGTTTATTGTGAAAAACATAATTTTACATTACACCTATAAATAATGACAACTCCATATTTTTCTCTTTGTTTTAGTGTAAAAATTTACATTAAATTATGAAAATATCAACTTTTACAAACTGTCCTTTAACAATAAAATCTGAAAAACCTGAACCTTGCCTTTGTAACTAAAATTTTAATGTTATTCTTCCTGTTATTAAATATTTTATTGCCTTTGTAGATCCAATCCATAATATGCATGTATAAATGGTAAGTTGAGGTGTAATATTGTTAAAATTGCACTTATTTTTCTCAAGAAATCACAGTTTTTTCAGGTTATTCACATCATTTTTGTTTGGATAGTTTGTAAATGTACATATTTTCATAATTTAATTTTGATTGCACTAAAACAGAGACAAAAATTTGGAGTCGTCATTATTTACAAGTTATTATGCTACTGTTTTACTGGTCCGGCCCACTGGAGATCAATTTGGGCTGAATGTGGCCCCTGAACTAAAATGAGTTTGACAGCCCTGCGCTAAGCCTAATGTTTGAACTCTAATTAGGCCTACTGTTCAGTTCTCCTAGCCTATAGTCTATTCTCATGGTCTACACACATTTTTTAATGCTGCAGGGTACCTTATAGTACAAATTTGTACTTTACATAACTTTGGACCCTTTTTCATAGTCTAAAGGTGCAATTCTGGCCTCCTAAAGACCAATATTGTACTTTTGAGAGAACATTCTTAAAAAATGTACTTATAGGTACATAAATGTTCTGATCTCCTACCTCTATTTTTGAGAGTGTAGTTCTTCGATTGCAGCACTGTGATCTGTTAATAGTGGCTTTTCCAGTGGACAAATGCACAAAACTTTACCGGTATTTACTAAATGTCGAAAAAACAGAAGTGGCGGTTTTTCCATTAAATCACAAATGCGATGATTTGTTTATTTAATATCGTAAGATGACACAAGAAGTCATGCCATAAGCATAATGACAAACGTAAATATCGTGTTGATTTACAGATATAATTATTATTATTACACAGGGTGTCCCAGAAAATTTGACATCATTTCATCACCTAATAATTTAAAATTTGTTTGCTCTTTTTGCTCAAAAAAGTGTAATCATTTTTATTGTTTTGCTGTCAGGAATAGACATGCTGTTTACTGTAACAGAGAAGGTGTTCTGTGTGTTGAAGTACGCCCAAATTCAGTCAAATGTGACTGCGCAACAGGAATTTGTTAGAAAATTTCAAAAACAAGCACAACAGGAAAGCAGATTTGGATGTGGCATGAGAAGTTTCAAAGGAAGGCAGTTTGTGTCGGAAAAAAGGATCTGGCTTAGGGTTCGGGTCACAAGCGGTGCACACATTGAACATTTGTAAAAACTACGGAATATTACAAAATTACCATCCCCCCAGAATTTTTCATTTGAAATTTGTAGAATAAAAAACATTAAATGTCCACAAAATCCTATTAAGTATCATTTCTCCAGACCATAGAGTCACTCTGATATGGACATCTCAAATTATGTCAGTTTTTTTGGGACACCCTGTATAGTACCCCTCTATCCTGTACTAAATTTAAAAAAATGATTCAGTTTCCAGGTGTGTCCACACATATCATGCCATGTTTCTTTTAAAACTCTTCTTCTTCACTTGTAACATCCATCAACATCCTTTTTTTTTTATTCAGGTGACTAGTTGCAGAAAAAGGTCTTTCCATTGCAGTTTTGCCTGATATACCATTTGTGCCCCCCCCCCCCCCCCCCCAAAAAAAAAAAAAAAACACCTCTTGCCAGCGTATAAACTTTTAATCAAAAAACAAGAGTTTTGGCAAAATTGTCATTTTTTTATTGGGTACATTTTTATGCACAAGTTATATTCATGCAATTTGAGGGTCAATGGAAAAGCAATTAATGATGCTCTGAAAATGATTTTATAAAAACTCTTTTTCCCTCCACCTTATTTTGACCTCTGATGTCTAAACAGAGACAGGAAAGTGCAAAATTTGTAAAAAAAAAAAAAAAGAATCTATATAACTTGTACTTTTCTGTAAACAGGTCATCTTATTTAACCCTCTAATTAAACAGAAACATACCAAATTGCATAAGACCATATGAATGCATCTACAGTCTTCAGAAAACCAAATTAAATAGCCGTCAAGGTCTTTTTAATGTCTGGGTGAATTAAATTTAAAGCAAAGTTGAAAGACAAAATGAACAAGGTCATTAAACAAGACTGTTAATGATTGTGCGAAGCTAATTACAACAGGGGTAACTATGAATGAGCTGTACAGGGAAACAAAAGACACAGAAAATAGGTGTTATGGGTATTAAATCAAATAGGGCTGAGGTAGAAGGCTGGCACCATGCATATTGTTTAACAGCCTTTCATTATGAATAACAAGATGAAAAGCCAAAAAACACACCGAACACACAATTTAATACACTTCAATAGACACCTGCAGTTGGTTTCAGGCATTCTGTTGCTTCAGTAACCACTTCTGACATACACACAAACAGTATAAAAGCAAAGAGGCTTTTTTAACAAGTTCAATCCAACATGGTGGAAATATAGAGCAGCAAAGCAAAGAGGTTAAATGAAAAAGAAAAACTGTAGAGATACTTTCAGATGGAGTGATACATTCGTTCTCAGTTCTTGGTGTGTGTTCTTTCAGTTCACTGGCACTAACACTTCCACTGAACAAAGTCTACTGTAAATGTGTTTAAAATAAAATGATAAACAAGTGGTGCCAGCCACAACAAACCCCGCCCCTTGCACATATTGTTGTTTATTTTGGCATCCATCCTTCTGATGTCATCATGTCTATGCGTGTGCTGATATGAGCATATCAGTTGCCTCTATTTATGTGCCAAGTTTGAAGTAAATTGAAACAAAATGTGCGTTTTTATAGACACTGGACATTTTGCTCATTATAAGTAAATGGGAGGATTATTATTATTATTTTTTTAATTCATAAAAAAATTTAACCTTGACCTACTTTTCCCAAAATGTAATCACATCTGTTCTGGGTCAGTCACAATCTATAAACTCAATTTGGTATGAATTCAACTAGCAGTTTTGCTGCTACAGACATTTGAAATTTCACCTATTATTAGTAAATATGGGGAAAATAAATAAAATTCATTAAAAAATTTAAACTTTGACCAACTTTTCCTAAAATGCAATCACAGCTATTCTGGGTCACTGACAATATATAAACTAAATTTGGTATGAATTCATGAATTGAATTCATGGTTGATCAACCAATAGTTTTGCTGCTAGTGTTAACAAACAAATAAACAAACCAAACCAAAAACAATACCCTTTTACCCCTTTGGCGGGGTAAAAATTGTTACTTTAACCCTTTCATGCTTAGTGGTCACTACAGTGGACATCTATTCTCCAGCTGTTCTCTTGTATATTCATGGGTTTTGTTGTTTTGGTTCCACATCACCCCACACAGGACACACTTATGCACCATCCCATACACTGCAATTCATACCATTACTGTAACTTTCCTGTTCTTGATAAACCTGATCAGCAGTAATATATTTGAGTGTAAATCAATTGTTAATTGTTATAAGACTGTAATTAATTTTTTTTAATGAAAAATTTGGGTGTTTTTTTTTGTTTGTTTTTTTTTTACATATAAGTAATAACTAGTATTATAGTATGTTAAAATGTGAGAAAACATCAGATTAGCAGCATGAATTTTTTAATTTTTAAAAAAAATGATCATAGTTTTCACGCAGTATGTCAATAAATGTCTGTTTCTTTGCTTCACAAATTAAACACATGGCGTCCAGCTGAGTGGATATTTTTGGGTTAGGTTCATAAAAAAAAAATTCAATCACATTGTTTTTTTCATGTCTAAAGAGGAATAAAATCACTGAGGAAAAAAAAATCTTGCTTAAGGTTCTCATAATTCATGCATGAAAGGGTTAAAGTGATCATTTCAGTGTTGTTCTCTTTGGCTGCCCCTATTGGTAATAAGTGGTAATTACAGGTTTGGAACAGTGTAATGCCATCCAACATCATCTGTCAGCTGACAGTTGGAACAGTACAATGATTACATTGATTCACATGGGGTTTGATGCTACCTGTGGTGACACTGAAACTATTATTTATTATTTTATTGTCCCCTTCAAGTACAGCGTTCACAATTTTTTGAGTCTGAAGCAGTACTGCCCACAGATTTAGACATTTGGCTACACACAGTGATGGTTCTTGCCTCGTCTTTGTGTAAGTTCCAGGTCTTTTGTTGACACACACAGGGTGAGAGGTCACTTCTGTTACTATGGTGATCAAACGCATGTCATTACTGTTCACAGATGATTTTTTTTTCTCTACAGCAAGGTCATCACAGACACCCAGATAGTAAAAATGTAAATGCAAACCTTTGTATAACACTGTCTGTGGGTCAAAGGCTAATTCACCATTGTGTTCATTCATTTGATTATAGAGAATGACTTAACAGATGTCTACATATTTAAATTAAAAGCCTTGAGGTTGTTACTGTAGAACTATAACTGTAGAAATGTCAAACTGAAGATGGACACAAAAGCTGCAAAGATGATTATACATGTGATCTGGACATGAATACTGATCAGACCCAGTTGGACAGAGGCTGTATCCACACTAACTGTCAATAGACTCTTGCTTTAAAAAAAATATGTAAATACACACATCAGTTCAAATGCTAAAAACAGCCATTGTCCTGATGCCATTTGAATGTGCTTAGGGCCACAGGGAACACATCTCAATAGAGAAGACACACTTCTGGTACACAGGGTTTCTCTAAAACGGGGTCATGCCGACAGTGATCTACTGCAATGACCAAGTTCTTACTGGAGAGCAACTTCAGCGACACATGCCAGAAAGCTAGAGTCACTGGGTTCACTGGGTGTACGGAGCATGCAATGTTGATCTGGGATCAGATAGAGTCTGCCAGGAGATACTAGAGGGACCTATATGTCGCACAGCTGGACCTAGAGAACATATATGGTCTGTTCCACATCAGTTAATAAGCTATGCCCTGGATTTCTTCTGTGTGCTGATATGTGTCAAAAACATCAGAGCTACTATGTGGATTTGAAGATTTGCACCTGCAACAGGACTATACGACTAACTAGCATTTTTAGTCGCTTTTCTATTGGACATCTGCGCAAAACTTTACCGATATTTACCAAATGTCAAAAAAAACAGAAGTGTTGGTAATGTCGGTTTTTCCATTAAATCACAAATGCGACGATTTGTTTATTTATTATCACAAGATGACATGAGAAGTCATTCCATAAACATGGCGATGAGCATAAATATGGTGTTGATTTACAGATATTTTCATTATTATTATTATTATATATTACCCCTCTATCTTGTACTAAATTTAAAAAATGATTGGGTTTCCTGGTGTGTCCACATATACCGCAACATGTTTCTTCTTCTTCACTTGTAACGTACGTCAGATCTGTTTTTTTAATTCACCTGACTCTTGTTGTGAAAAAGATCTTTCCGTTGCAGTTTTGCATGATATACCATTTGCGCTACGCCCAAAAAAACCACCTCTTGCCAGCGCAAAAACTTTCAATCGAAAAATGAGACTTTTGGCAAAATTGTCGTTTTTTTCCATTAGGTACATTTTTATGCGCAAGTTATATTTGCACAATTTGAGGGTCAATGGAAAAATGACTAATGAAGCAGAAGAATAACAAGAAGGTGTTCTAAGTTGCCGGTTCTATTCACACTTGCAGGCCATTCTGAGTGCCTGATAGTACAGGCCAGTGTTTATCACCCCTGAAGTACCTGTTGTAGCTGCATGTACAACACGACTGCTCAAGAGTCTTGAAGAACTGACGTCCAAGGAAAGGATGAGGATAATGCCGGCCACATTTCATAGCCTCTCGATCCACAAGGGTAGCTGAGTGAGCAGAGTTTCTTTTCAAATGGCAGAAGAGTCAATCCAGCAACAACAGTACAACCGATCAGAACTCTGGGCTGGGATTACACAGCTGACCTCATGGACAAGACTGGCAAGGATAAGTCTGGTGGAACTAATTTACACTATATCGACATGTGATAGTTACAAAAGTGGATGCCATAGCAACAACTATATCTGGAAGTGGCATGTTCTGGCAAGACACGTCTCTAAAGCTTCTCTATGTGGAAGGACTGCACTACAAGCACCAGTGAAGAACACTACATTTGGGTACATGTTGGAGGAGACCAGACTGGGGCAGAAAATCAGAGTCAAGTGTCCAGCTGTTCAGGAATAATGGTACGAAGGTTGAGACAGGGAGGGAATTAGGGGAATTAGGGAAGATAGAAGACTGTGGATGAATGCCATCAAAAGATTAAACCAACAAGTAACATTCCACCCAGGCAGAAGACAGCACTGAAACCTCTGAAATGACAGGGTTCCTACAGGTTTCTACAAGTTAAATTTAAGACTTTTTAAGACTGCTTAGAACAGAATTGAATGTTCATTTCACAGCCTATTTCACAGCCATACTGGCAAAACTTTGTGACTCCTACAATTTAGGAAAATGTACTCCAGTGCCTTGATTCCCATTAGGCTATTCCAGGTTAAACTGATTTCTTGCATATAATGCAGCGGACCTCAAACATGTTTCCTTCCACTTGTGTCAACCAGATCCAAAATGATCTTTTCTCCAAACATTCACTATTACATTTACACTTCCTCGTGGTAACTTTTGCTTACAAGCCGTCCCTTAAAGTTCCCAAAATCAGCTTTCTGAGGGGATGAACGCATGACTAACGGCTGCACATGTGTTGGGCTGAATGTTCTGTGATTATTTCACACCGGAGGCTGCAAAGTTAACGATAGTTGGTTCCAAATTTCAATATAAATTGTCCGGTTGGAACAAGTGGAACTGAGTAGACTAATGTTACTTTCTTTGCAGCTTGGACACATTTAAACACAATACAGCCAACAAGTGTATGGTACCATAACGTAAGACATACCATATCAAATTTAATACCTTTTAAAGGCTTTTTAAGGTATTAAATGTCGATTTTGAATTCAAGAATTTTAAGACCCTGTGAGAACCTTGAGGACATGACAAACTTCTGGTGAAATCTGTCAACCCCAGCAAGGAAACAGACAAGGTGATACGGAAAATAAAACCAGGCAATCAATTAATCAGAGCTGCATGGAACACTCTTCCTATCTCAGTCATCCTTACCAGATGGTTTGGCTCAGAAAAGAGCTGTGACATGTGTGGAATGACCCAAGTAAAAATCTGCATACCAGCCTAGGTGGCTGCAAGATGGCTCTGGCTTAGGTCTATTACAGAAGGGACCATGACCATGTGCTAAAAAAGAGTATAGTATAATATAGTGCAGTCAGCGCCAACAACAGGCCCCATATCACCAACGGTACCATTTAAAGAACATAACACTAAACTCACTCACACTCTATTCCCTCTTTTACTGTGTGTTTATTTCTGGTGTAAATTGGACTGAAAAAAATGGCTGGTTGAAATCCATATGTGAAATTTAATCATCCACTCTCACAAAATCCAAACGTTGACCAGTCATATTGTGTTGTGTAGCGATTATCTCGAGTATTTGGTTTTTGCCCTTCACTAAAATCTACTGTGCAGTCTGTGGATACAGTTTCTAAGTTTGTTGTGTCCCGAACGCTTCAGTGAGTTGTTCAGTGTGAGGGTAAACAAATGTTGAGCATAATTTACCCACCCTCTAAATACCTTTTGTTCTGTTTAATGTACTTATTTTGTTCCCAGTTCTGTGAGACTGAGTGATGTAAGGTTTTCATGGTCCTTATCTGCCATCTATTGGCCAAAGTTGGTAGTGTTTAGGGAATCTACTGATGACGTCATAAATGTTGGACTTTATTCTGCTTGGAAGAAGGACCCAGTGTGGACGCTTCCGATTTTCTCTGTTTGTTCCTGAGCCTCGAGTTGGCCTTTGAAGGCATCGTCGGTATGTTTACATTATGATATGTTATCAATGTGAATATATGAGTTTAACGTTAAAATTTGTTGGCCTTAAGCCTTGAAGTTACAGTACAAGATCGTATCTGTGTGTGTTAATGAGCTGGCTAAGCTAATCTAGCTTCAAAGCTATTTCAAAGGCTTCTGTTAGATCGAATTTTAAATGGAATTGTATTTTCATTTCTCAGTTTTACCCTACTTCAGTGACCATAAAGAGTGGACTGGAACTCGTCGTCCGTGTGGTTTATTGAGGAGGAGTTAACCAACTGTTGTCCTTGGCAAGGCGTCGGGGCAGGACAGTACACCTTTGTTAATTTGGAAGAGCTTTCTTGTAGTTAATTTGTGACTTAAGTTATTCCAGTGCCAGCTGAATGTGGACCAAGGCAGCCATTACCTGTTTTCAGCTCATTGTTAATTAATGACACCAAAACAAAGGAAAATAATCTAAACTAAGTAGCCTCTGCTTGATGTTAAATAAAACCATATATCGGCCTGAGAGCATATCTCTGTACGGTATAGGCACTTCACTTGACTTTACTAGATAGTCTTGTAATCCTTGTTAAAAGCAAACTATGATTAGCTGTCAACAAAACCCTTTAGATGACCCTTACAGCACGTATGTACAGAGAAAAGTTGAAATACTTCCCTCGGAGTGATGCCTTAGAAATGTCTTGCAAAGAGAAAGATCTGCAAGTTGTCCTTGATCCCAAATGCAATGAATGTTTCAACAAGGTACAGTAAATTTAAAAAGGCTGTACAATGTAATCCTTTTACTGGCTCCTTCTCCAACACCATGATGTACAAGTGAGAGATCTTTGTTCTGTTAAACTGATGTAGCCGCAGAAAAAATGATTAGACCACGCTTGTTTTCTTAAATTTTTTGTTCATTTTAATGCCTGGTACAACTAAAGGTACATTTGGTTGGACAAATATAATGATAACAACAAAAAGAGCTCATAAGAGTTTAATTTCAGAGCTGATATCTAGACATTTCCCATGTTTTCTTGATAATAACCAAAATCCCTTCAGTTGTTACATCAATATCTATGGCATTGTACTGACAAAAACAGTGCTTTTAGTTATTCCATATTTTCTTTTCTGTCTGTTTTAGTCACATGATACACACAGGAGTTAATACTTGATTGCATTACCATTGTTTTTGATGACTTTTGATGGTCTAATAATTTTTTCTGTGACTGTATTTTATCTTGTGGACATGTTTGTGTTCATATTGTCTTGGATGAGGCCAAAGACGATTTTTTTGCCCCTGTTGGACAACAAACAAAGTCTTTTCTTTCCTTTACTAATGCCAACACAATATAAACAGGGTTACCAGGCTACCAATTATATTCATTAATATCTATACGGCTTCTGATCTAAAAATGTCAGGAAATAATGAAAAAATATTCAGTATCCTCATATTTCTTGTTTGGTCCACAACTCATTTGACATTCATTGATAACACATAAGGAACCTGGGAAATATTTGTTTTTTTGTTTTTTTAACTTCAAAATGACTCAAAACCTATTAATCAATATATATACAAAATAAAATCAATGTCTTCTTAACTGAAAGGCAATGGATGAATTGTGTAATTATTGCATCTCTACACTATACTGTATACTATAACACAACATCTACTACATCATCTATTTATATTGGCAGTGATGTACATTTTGTGACGGTTGCAACACTTGCTTAATCATAATATTCATGTCTTGAGTAAAAGTACTCATGACAAAAATTACACAGAGCAATATGCCCCAGTTTCTAAAAGCTCTCATATGTATATTTACTGAATTCATTAACCTGGTTTGTGGCACCTTCCTTCAAATAACTGAATGTTCATCTCACCGCTAACAAAACAGACGGTAAACATCTGGCGACAGTGAGGCAGTGACATGCAACGACGGTCACTTTCCGCACTCGAAACTGGGATGTACCGATAACAAACCCTCCTCCACATCATCTTTGACAGGAGTATCAGAGTGCGAGGTATCGTCTTTAATTTGCAGCAGCCGAAGAAGAAGACAAAATACAAAGCAGAAGATTCCTCTAAAAAAAACGGTTTCTTACGAACAGCACATAAATTGTTGGCAATCCGTGGCTTATGTGGAAGTGAGGTGGAGATGAAACCTTGATAGAAATACTTTGGTGTAAATAAAAGAAAAGTGAACGACAAAGAGATGTTGTGTTCAAAGGGCAAGGGCGAATGTATCACTAGGAGGAGTTTGACATGAGTTCAAGGCATGGCGGAGACAGCTCTGATCAACTTTAATCCAAGGGGCCAACAAGTTCAGTGATATCACAAAAGCAGGAGGCTGAGGTGCAAGTGAAGCAGGAGTCACAGAAGAACACTTCAAAGAAACAATATGATGAAAAAATACATGTGATATATAACGTACAGTGTTGTGCAAGTTTCTTCCAAACTGTACAGGGTTATCCATAAAGAATGAACTGATTTCATTGCGCAATATTTTAATGAGGAAAAGCAATAAAAAAAATCTCCAGCCAAATCACAAGTATTCTACTCAAAATCAACTTGTACTTCCTGTCTTACAAGTGTTCAATGTAGCCACCATCTGCGACATCAATGCGATAAGAGAATTCCTTCCAGACGCGTATCAGCATATCGCGATCCACTGAGTTGATCACTGTTGTTATTCGATGCTTAAGGTCATCGAGGTTAGTGGGTAGCATTGGAACATAACCTTAGAAAACTCCTCTTTCAAATGGTCACTGACTCATTCCGTGACGATGCTTGAGAACTGAAGCAACCCTTATGAAACAAAAATATATGGCAATATATTGAAAAATATAATGCATTATATTAAAAAATACATTTCCATATATGGGAAAGTAGTGCATATATTTTCCAATATACTGCAATATATGCTTTAATCATATATTGATACATATAAAACATATATTGCAATGAAGACAAAAACTGCCCTATATTTTTACATATAGTTTTATTGAAACTCACTTTCTTTCCATTGACACAAGTTTACATAAAGCAGATATTTATCAACTCTTACATTACTTGGTATGTATAATAACATATTTCATGAAAATATGCATCGTGATATACATGAAAAAAGTCTTAACTGAAAAAAGATGCCTTCTTAGTCATTTTGGCAACATAGGATGAAAAAGATATACATATATATATATATATACATGCATATTTTTTGAAGTGTATTACTAAATATATAATTACATATATTTAGTAATACACTAGACAATATATGTATGTGCATACATGCATTATGAAGTGTATTACTAAATATATAATGACATATATTTACATATATAAGTAAATATATTGTCATATATGTTTAAATATATGGAAAGCGGCAATTCCTTATGTATTTTTCAATATATTGTTATATAATACAAAATATATTGACACACTATATTATTCTGCATATTTTAAATATAAATATATATTATACAGTAATATATTTTTCAGTCAGTAATATATTGACAGTCAATATATAGAGAAATATATTTTCTTTGCATAAGGGAATGCGTCATGAAATTGGTTCAGTCTTTTTGAATAACCCTGTACGTTACAGATTACTTGTTACTGTATTAAACTATTATTAATTCCTTACGTTACAATATTACTGTCTCAGAATTGTAATGCGTTACATGACTTCTGTATTACTTTTGAGTTACATACAGATTTTCGTCATAAAGGGCACATGCACAGTAGAACCCAACCCCCCCAAAGTCAAATAATAACTCCCCCAATTCTAGAGATAGGAGAGCCTCGGGGCACAAACATTTGCGCCGTGATGTACATGTGGACGGATTGCTCAGTAAGTAACGCTACGATCTACGACAGGGGTGTCAAACTCATTTTAGTTCAGGGGCCACATTCAGCCCAATATGATCTTGAGTGGGCCGGACCAGTAAAATAATAACAGTGAAAAAAGTAAAATTATATTATGATCAGGTTTACATCTACAAAGTTTCCTTAAAAATCTGAATAACATGAACAACTTGAATTGTCTTAAAAAAAAAACAAAAAAAAAACAACTGCAATTTGAACAATATTATGCCTCGTTTTATTAGTTTATCATTTACACGCATGCATTACAATCACACAAAACATTTAGTAACAGGCAGAATATTGGTAAAATTGCATTTACTTTTCTTAAGACATTTCCGTTTGTTCATATTTTTTCAGGTTATTCACATTTTTTGGAAAAGTATAGTTTGGTAGTGTAAACAATTTGATGTAATTTAACTTTTTTACACCAAAAAACATGAAGAGAGAATTTGGGGTTGTCATTATTCACAGGTTATTATGATAATATTTTACTGGTCTGACCCACTTGAAATCTAATTGGACTGTAAGTGTCTGTAGATGGAACATGGATTAAAAGGATTTTGACACCATTGATTGTCAATATCTTCAGTGTAATTTTTGCATTTCACAAATTCATCCCCGGGTCGAATTGGACCCTTTGGTGGGCCAGATTTGGCCCCCGGGCCGCATGTTTGACACCTGTGATCTACGATGTTCGAATCCCAGCAGAAAATACTTGCATTATTTTCAACATGTTCAAACAGGGGGCGCGCCACCAAGGATGCCAGTAGATAAATTGATAACGAATTCTAACTAGTCATAGAAACATTAGCTTACTTTGTCATTGGTCATCATAGGGATCATGCTAACTAGCTTCTGTAAAGCAGCGTTAGGGTTAGCAATGAGCATACGTCCATGAGGCCAATGTCTGAAGTCTTCTGTCGTCTTCACCCATTGGCTGAACACCAACAGGAAATAGAACTTTCCTGTCGGATTTTTCATTCCTTAAGGTCTCACGGCCTTGCCTTTTTTTGTTTTTGTTTTTTTTTTATTGGGTGGTGGGGTGTTTTTTTTTCATTTGAGCAATTAAATTATGGCCAAAAAGTGTGTTGTAACGCAAGCACTATTGAATATGTACCGAGTAAAATATTCCTAAAAATTGATTAGTAATGCCTTACGCAACAGCTTTACAGCAAAAAGTAATCAGTTACTCCCGACACTGATAACATATATAAAAAACTGGGCTTTGAGGGTTGTTACTGTCGACTTTGAGCTAAAAATTGCCTGGAAAAAGTCTGAAAAGTTTTGTGAATACATCTGAAGCACAATCTTTTGGTACTTCTTAGAGATTAACACTCAAAAAGCTATTACATTTTAAGTGCTGATGAAAGTAACAATGACCCATCAATTCATTTTAAAGAATTGATTTTTTTTCTTTACAAGTCATTTTTCCCTTTGAGGCTGCACATTTTTGACCAAGCTGACACGGGCTGTAAAGGGAACAAAAAACGAAAGTAGAGAGGAGAAAATATCTTGGTGTTTCTTTAGAAGTGAATGTGAGTTATGAGTCCAAAAGTCTCTTGAAAAAACAAAATTATATCCCAGAGATAAAGTGTCTTAGACATAGCTGCCAGAGTGAATAAATCCTGCCAGATTTAGAGATGAGAGTGTCAGTGCATCTGTGATAATAAGTGGTAGCTTGTAAGGTTGTAAGGTCAGAAAGAGAGCGAGAGACAGAGAGAAAGAGAGGCAGAAAAAGAGAGAGACAGATGTAATCATATTTGACAGAGAGGGAAGAGATGGAGGAGAACCATTTTCTATGTGCTCCACAGTATTCTGCTGTCATCACAGTGTGGGTGTATGAGTCAGTGATATAACAACCTCCATTCCATATCCCAATAATAACACTACCTCCATTCACCAACTACAACCATAAAGATATCCATCTTATAGCGATCAATAAACTCTTCATTTCTATGGTCAACGCAGCTTAAACTGAAGTGCAGTTTACTCGAACTACCTGTACTGACAAAAGAATAACTGAGTCCATCTGTCTGTCTTTATCTGCATTAAAAATCAAAGTAGTTTATGCACATACGTCTACATCAGTCATACCCTGGGGCACAGTAAAGGGGGGGTTGGGGGGTAAATGTGACAAATTCATGGGGCCCAGCATCTCTGGGGGGCCTTAGAGCAGTGGATGGGGTCCAGTGGATACAGGTTAGAAGTTGTGAAAATTTCGTGTAAGCTCCGCTGTATAATAGAGGCATAGAAGCTGGGAATCGGACGTTGAAAGTATGTCAAGTTTCACTTTCGCTTCACGCCACCATTAGTTACATTAGTTATGGACCACACCCCCACATATACAGGGTGGGGAAGCAAAATTTACACTGAACATTTAGTTGTTTTTTCTCAGCAGGCACTACGTCAATTGTTTTGAAACCAAACATATATTGATGTCATAATCATACCTAACACTATTATCCATACCTTTTCACAAACTTTTGCCCATATGAGTAATCAGGAAAGCAAACGTCAAAGAGTGTGTGATTTGCTGAATGCACTCGTCACACCAAAGGAGATTTCAAAAATAGTCGGAGTGTCCATAAAGACTGTTTATAATGGAAAGAAGAGAATGACTATGAGCAAAACTATTACGAGAAAGTCTGGAAGATACTATTAAAGAAGAATGGGAGAAGTTGTCACCCGAATATTTGAGGAACACTTGCGCAAGTTTCAGGAAGCGTGTGAAGGCAGTTATTGAGAAAGAAGGAGGACACATAGAATAAAAACATTTTCTATTATGTCAATTTTCTTGTGGTAAATAAATTCTCATGACTTTCAATGAACTAATTGGTCATACACTGTCTTTCAATCCCTGCCTCAAAATATTGTAAATTTTGCTTCCCCACCCTGTATAATTGTTGCCTCTACCCCACGTACCTTCACCCCTCCCCACCCACCCACCCACCCTGCTCTGACAAATCATCAACAAGCCTGTTGTGATGTTTTGATGTTGTGATCAAATGTCGTCGTGATATGTTGTGATGTCTTATTCTCTTTTAATTGTATAGTAAGTGTTCAAATATGTATCTTGTATTATATTGTACAGGTATTGTGTGTTTTTGTGCTCCCTTAACAGTCTGTTATGTATATGTTATTTGTTACATTAGTGCCCTATCAAGTGTCTAACCATGTCTTTCTCCTGTAAATGTTTTTTTTTTTTTACTGCCTTTTTAAAACTTGGCCAGGGGACTACAGATGAAAACTAGCCTTCTGCCTAATTCTGGCTTTTTTAAACCATGTGTAACCATGTGTTTTATGAAATTACATTGTCCCCTTTCAAATAAACTAAACTAAACTAAAATACTGAATTTTATGAAGGGCACACAACATGTAGCTTTCATGGGGGCCCACAATTGCTAGCGCCACCACAGGTCATAACATTATGACTAGTGGTATTAATGTTGATTATCTCAATACAATAGGACCTGTCAGTGGGTGGGATATACTGTAGAAGGTAGCAAGTGAACATTTAACCCTCAAAGTTGATGTGTTAAACAGCAAAAGTAGGGATCTGAGGAAGACACTGTACTGGCAAAAACACTGGGTCAAAGCATCTCCAGGTCTTGTTGTTCATCCATAGTGTAAAGTGGTTACTACCAACCAAAAGTATCTAAAGAACAGCAACCAGATCTCAAACAACCAGGCATCAGTGGGATCAGAACATTATTACCACCTGTCTTAGGCTACGTTCAGATAGCAGGTCTTAAAGCACAATTCAGATTTTTTTGTGAAATCCAATTTTTTGTGTGCTCATTCATATTACAAATTAAATGCAACTTCTATCAGTTCTCAGTATGAACTGAATGTGACCCTGAAGTGACCCGCATGCGCAAAAGAAGTCCTGATGTAATATGTGAGGCATCTCGTATCGGTGTGTGTGCGGCACTGATAACGTTTCTCTCCAACTGAAGTCAGCACCATTACAGTCAAATAATTTTAAGTAGAAGATTAAAAGAGAAGAGCCAGGTTTTTTGCTCTGGCCTTTTGTGGTGCAATGGCTGCCAGATCTGTACAATGGAATACTTGGATATGGAGTCAGACTCAGAAGTGGTGGGATAGTGATGTTAGCAGCTTCATTGACACAAACTTCATTCATAATTTTCAAATGACAAGAAGAACGTTTAAATATATCTGTGTGATGGTTCAACAAAACTCGTAATAAACACAGTAGAATATCAAAGGGCGCTTCATATACTTTATGAAGTTACCCTTGGCAAAGCAAATTTGTTCAGCACCAAAAGGAACCAGACTACCATTCTGCTGTTCGGACGCTGGACAAGACAAGTAGAAAAAAAAAAAAAAAGTAGTGTGACATACTCCCTGGTAAAATGTCCAAATAAAAGAGGATACACAAGCAAAGGTGTCAGAAAAATGGGCAATGATGACTGGGAGTACAGTTGGTGTCGGCTGCTGCCTTATCGGTACAGACAGCTGCCTGTCAGCCAGCTGAGCCCATAAAAAAATAAAATAAATAAATAAATATACAGGGTGGGGAAGCAAAATTTACAATATTTTGAGGCAGGGATTGAAAGACAGTGTATGACCAATTAGTTTATTGAAAGTCATGAGAATTTATTTGCCACAAGAAAATTGACATAATAGAAAATGTTTTTATTCTATGTGTCCTCCTTCTTTCTCAATAACTGCCTTCACACGCTTCCTGAAACTTGCACAAGTGTTCCTCAAATATTCGAGTGACAACTTCTCCCATTCTTCTTTAATAGTATCTTCCAGACTTTCTCGTAATAGTTTTGCTCATAGTCATTCTCTTCTTTCCATTATAAACAGTCTATATGGACACTCCAACTATTTTTGAAATCGCCTTTGGTGTGACGAGTGCATTCAGCAAATCACACACTCTTTGATGTCTACTTTCCTGATTACTCATATGGGCAAAAGTTTCTGAAAAGGTATGGATAATAGTGTTAGGTATGATTATGACATCAATATATGTTTGGTTTCAAAACAATTGACGTAGTGCCTGCTGAGAAAAAACAACTAAATGTTCATTGTAAATTTTGCTTCCCCACCCTGTATCTGTGACTGCCTCTCCGTAACACTCTCACGACAAGACACTCATCTCCAGCGACCTACATCTGTTTGCAAGTGTGTTGCAGTCAGGTTGTACTGGCATTTCAATGGCGTAAAGGTCGGATAAATGCAACCTGGCTGTTCAGACTGGTGTCGCATTGCAAAATATCCGATATGTATCGGATTTAGGACCACATATGAAAGTGGCCTGGGTCAGATTTGAAAAAAAAATTGGATTTGTGCCGTTCAAACTGTCTTTAACAGGTCAGATACAGGTCAAATAGTGGCAAAAAAATTGGATTTGGGCCACATTTGGCTGCAGTCTGAACGTAGCCTAATATTGTGTAGGTTCCCCTTTTTCCACAAAAACAGTTCTGACCTGAAGCCTGGGCACCAGACCTCTGGAGGTGTGCTGTGGTATCTGGACCAAGATGTTATCAGCTGATCCCTGAAGACCTGGAAGTACAGAGGTGGGGCCTCTGGAGGCTCTGGATGAGGTACGGGGGGAGGGGGCTACCTATTGAGCTACATAAGGCCCATAAATGCTATTTAGCGACTTCTAGCGATTTTTATGACAGCCAATAGCGACTTTCCTTACTGAGGAGTTGGCAACACTGTGGTGTTTCCACGTTCACTACGGAGCCTCTGAACGTCCAAATGGGTCATATCTCAAGGTTCAAGGTTCACTTTATTGTTTCCCATGTGAGAAATTTGGCTTAGACAAGGGCAAAAACAAGCTGAACTGTAACACACAAAACAGAACACATGCTACTAAAAACACATAAAATACGTGACATAAAATAAATAAGTTAAATATTATAAAGAAAAAACATCTAAAATACACCCCCACCCCCATACAAACATAAATCTCTTTGTACACAACATATCTAATGACCATGAAAAGATGACAAACTTCATTTTACACCAATTATTTACATGTGTTGATAGGATTAGTGGATCAACAGGTATTAAACAGTTTAGATCAGTAGATGGTTTTGGTCACTGGTGGCTGTTTGGGTCTTTATGGGTTAAGACACTACTTCTGCATTAGATTTATTTTGGAGCTGAGGTCCTTGCCCCTTGTTTGCGAATTATAAGACCTACGCAAATAGATCTACTGAAGTCAAAAATCATTTGTATTTTTTTAATATAGAGTCAAAATACGGTATTCAATATCTCTCTGATGGGACATTTTACAGACAATTTGACAGATTAGTGTTGCTAAATGACCCACATTTTTACTTTTAACCCTTTCATGCACGAATTATGAGAACCTTAATCAAAAATTTTTCCTGAGTATTTTTATTCCTCTTTAGGCATGAAAACAACAATGCGATTGAAAATTTTCTTCAGATAGATAGATAGATAGATAGATAGATAGATAGATAGATAGATAGATAGATAGATAGATAAAATAATGAAAAAGAAAATTCTTATGAACCTATTTTTCATGAAGTTTAACACGTTTAATTTTTGACGCACAGAAACATGTATTTACTGATAAATTATGTGAAAACTATGGGGAGGGCTTGTGATTCTCAGGGTTTATGCTCAGGAGAGATCTACATAATGTTACCAATTCATGTCAGAAAAGATATGTAGTGTCTTAAAACTTTAATAAAGATATGTGTAAAAATAAATAAATAAATAAAAAAATCCATGAGAACAGCTGTAGAATAGCTGTCCACTGTAGTGACCAGTATGCATGAAAAGGTTAAATCCATTTTTGATTTAGTTAGGGATTATCCAAAACAAGGAGCTACTTTATATTGAAATAAATATTGGAATGGCAATCAACTGAAGTTCGCTCTCTGATGGGACATTACTGTGTTTTGACCCTGTAGCAGTATGTATCACACAAAAATACAGCTGCAGTGTGATTCTTGCCATATCTTTCAGTCCTAACCAGGGCTGGCAGTCTGGTCTCATGAGTGTGAAAATGATATGAATCACATGCAGCCTTCACCGTCATCTGTTCTCAGTCGAACTCAACACCTGTAGGAGCTTTTAGGTGTTAGATTGCATTCTCCACCTTCATACCTCAAGGAACATTCACAGACTGCTCAGTCAGCATGTGGTAGAACAACACCTCACTAAAGCTACGCAACGCAAACTAGTGATGACACAATCTACAAATAACGCCCGAGGGAGTGGTCACTTTTTGTGGATGATTTACTAACAACAAATGTATGATCGCAGACGCAGTGGGTTCGTTTCACTAATACCCTGTGCTGCTCTACTGAGACCAGCACAGTTTAGCACAGAGCCAGACTGAGCACTGACACACCTGATGAGGGAACAGGGATTGTACATTAACACTGTGAAGGTTTTACACATGTGGTTCTGTCTGGAAGCAGCAACACAGACAACAGAGAGGCAGCAGATGAAGAGGTTTTCTGTGGATGAATGTAATCCTATTTAACCCATAAAGACCCAGTGCGACTTTTATGGCAGTTCCCAAATTATTTTTTCTCTTTTTTTAATATTTCTTAAACAATTTATCACCTTTTATTCTAATATTATGCTCTGTATTTTGTATTTTTCAGTGAAAATCGCCTACTTTCCCATATTTAATTCACTGATCATGTAGATGTTCATAAAAGCTCAGATTAAAGTTGAGGGTTATTATATCAAAAACAGAGAAAAATGAAGAAAAAGTGACTTTATCAGTAAAATCTATCATTAATTGAACATAAATCCAGTGTGTCCATCCACTGTCGTTGATCAAACTCCATGGGTTTTACTGGTGACTCAATGATGTAGAAGATGACAGTGTTTCCACGGTACTTACGGAGCCTCTGAACGTCCAAATGGGTCATGTCCACTGTCCTCTCCTACGACCAGTTTATCAGAACTCGTCAAGGGAAAGAGATGGGATGTACGAGGGAGATGCTCATATTAAGTCTTATACAATGTAACATGTTTTTGAAATAGATGCATCTGACTGGTTGCATTTGAAGAGGGCGCGTACTAAATAATGACACTATTCTGTGATGATGTGTTTTTTCTACAAATCCCATTGAGACTATGTCCGAGTCCGTGACAAGACTAGGGGACCACAAAAAATTGGTCTTGAGAACTACATCACTATTAACCCTCCGGTATCCGGGTGCACCTTTTAGGCACACTTTTCACTTTGTTTTAAAAAACTTCATATTATTTTTCACAATTTAAATAAGGTTGAAATTCAAAAGTTGCTCGTTTTTGCATGATCTTTAACATTATGGCCACCAACTAAAATGTGCACTTTGTAAACAAAAGAAAATTACAAGACTAGCATCTGTCTCCCAAGTGTGCCTAAAACGCACTATTTCTTCCATTTGATATGTATGATTAGGGCTGAACTTGATTTACAAAAATAAAATCAAATTAGAGCAGAAAAATAAATAAATATATAATATTTAATAGTTTGATTTATAAGTGTGCATTTTACACACAATGGGTGACAGATGCTAGTATTTTTGAACATTTGACCTAGCGCCAAAAATAATAATGCAAATTTTCCAATGTTGGAGTTAATCACTGACCTATGCCAGGCTGCAAAAATCAAATAATATGTGATCCACTTTTTATGTAGTATATTGAAAAAAATTCATTTTTTTTGTGTGTTTTGCATTAAAAAAAATGGTTTGTTTACATTACAAACACGGCATTTAAAGGGTTAAAAATGTGACAATTATTGAGTATTTGGTATTTCTATTTACGGCTCAAGTTGATGAAAGAGAAAAAAGTGTAAAAGAATTAAAAACAAACTGTATGAATGTTTTTGGTTTTTTTTACATTATTCGACAAGTGTCCAAAAAAGGCACACTTGGTGCGTAGTAGCGGCCCTGCTGGCCTGGATACTGAGGGTTAATAGCACCTGTTCCATCAAAATGTTCAAGAACTATTATGTCCAGGAGTTTATTTACCTGGGTAAGAGAATTCCGGGTAATTTTTGTGGTTTGTTTCCACAAACAATTCTGGAAAATGTATTCAAATCAGGCTCAGTTGTTTCCGGCTGAAATTCTTCTTCAAAAACACTCAAAGGAGCCTGGACCTGATTGTTTGTCCACTTTTCATAGCTTTTCTTTTGTTCTATTTTCCAAATAATCAAAACACAAAGGAAGTGAAGCAGACATGAAATAAACAAGTTTGAAGCCACACACTGGTTTAAACTTTGAGGAGGAACATAAGTGCAGAATGCAGGAAGTGTGATCGACCAGTCATCTTCAGGACGCAGCCCCACTCCCAAGAATTCTTGGAAATCTGAGGAGTCCTACCCCCTGACTAGGAACTTCTTTTCAGGGAAAGTTTGGAGTTCAGGGAAAGTTTTTCCCATAAGTTCTGAGAAAACTCACAGATTCTTTTCAAAATCCTGGGCAAATGCTAAAAGTTCTTATGGTTAGGGCTCATTTTTACAATATTACAGACATTCACATCTCCAATATTTAAAATCATGAGTCACTATTTGGCATGATATGCATTTTTGTTTTTTTCTTGTTTATTACCTCCGCCAAGGAGGTTATGTTTTTGCCAGGGTTTGTTTGTTTGTTTGTCTGTTTGTTTGTCTGTTTGTTTGTCTGTCCGTTAGTGTGCAACATAACTCAAAAAGTTATGGACAGATTTGGATGAAATTTTCAGGGTTTATTGGAAATGGGATAAGGAAGAAATGATTAAATTTTGGTGGTGATCGGGGGTGGGGGGGCCCACGTGGGGGGGGGCACTGATCAGCCTTGGCGGAGGTCTGCGCTCTCCGAGTGCTTCTAGTTTGTTTGTTTGTCTGTCCGTTAGTGTGCAACATAACTCAAAAAGTTAAGGACAGATTTTGATGAAATTTTCAGGGTTTGTTTGAAATGGGATAAGGAAGAAATGATTAAATTTTGGTGGTGATCGGGGGTGGGGGGGCCCACGGGGGGGCCCATTTCCAACAAACCCTGAAAATTTCATCAAAATCTGTCCATCACTTTTTGAGTTATGTTGCACACTAACGGACAGACAAACAGACAGACAGACAAACAAACAAACAAACCCTGGAAAAAACATAACCTCCTTGGCGTGGGGGGGCCCACAGGGGGGGCCACTGATCAGCCTTGGCGGAGGTCTGCGCTCTCCGAGTGCTTCTAGTTTACAGTATATGTTAACCCATAAAGACTCAAACATCCACCAGTGACCAAAACCATCTACTGATGTAAACTGTTTAATGCCTGTTGATCCACTAATCCTATCAATACATGTAAATAATTGGTGTAAAATTCAGTTTGTCATCTTTTCATGGTCATCAGATATGACCCACTTGGACGTTCAGAGGCTCTGTAGTGAACGTGGAAACACCGTTATCTTCTATAACATTGATTCACCAGTAAAACCCATGGAGTTGGATCAATGACAGTGGATGGAGACACTGGGTTTATGTAAATATGATATATATTTATTTTTTAAAAAGTCACTTTTTCTTCAGTTGTGTCTGTTTCTGATAGAATAACCCTCAATTTTAATCTGAGCTTTATTGAACATCCACATGATCAGTGAATTAAATAAAGAAGAATACCTGATTTTCACTGAAAAAATGTAAAATACAGAGAATAATATTATAATAATTGGTGATAAATCATTTAAGAAAAGTTAAATATAGAGGAAAAAATAGTTTGGATCTGCCACAAAAGTAGCACTGGGTATTTATGGGTTAATATTTGTATCTATATTTGTTCCATCAAACTTTTACTGTGAAAACATGAGGATACAGAGATGTCAGGCAGATACTGGGTGTCTCATGTTCTGTGGTTTAGACTGATGATGAGTCAAACTGTTTAGATTATATAACTGAGTCCATTTCTAGACCAGTGAGTAAAAAAAAAGAAAAAGATTTGTCTTGACCTTCTAATCTAATTCTGAAGTCTCTGACAGGCGAATCAATAAAGATAAGCACAAACCTATGATGTATAATTTCATCAAATTTCTTAAAAATCAGGACAACGGTGTGATCGACAGAAAAACAAACCGATATAGTCTGATCCTGCGTTCACCTCCTGCTGCCACACTTGAAAAGAAAACTGTTTCATTCCAAAAATAAGATGCATTACTGACAGAGACATGAGTCGTGCAGTATGACAGATAACACAAAATTAAATTAAATTATGTTTATTCTACGCGCTGACAAAGTGTTGACACTTTTTCAGGGAGGAGTCGTGTTATTTGTCAATGCCAGTAATACTTACTTAACTTACTGATTTAACACTTATCTGAGAACAGAATTGACAAAGTGATTCACAGTTTGTTGGTGCATCTGTCTGGACACTAAAGCACGAAGAATGAAATACTGGGATACTTTTGTGAAATACACACTGACATTTTAATAAAAGGTGAGAAGAATTATATCAGTTTCATGTCTTTCTGCTCACAGATATAGTTGGTTACTTCATTGTTTATTCTTATACACTGACAGAAGCTGGTTTAAATAGATAACCTCCAGTTCAAAAGGTGCTTTCTCACAAATCCAACCCTTAAATGTATGTATGATGAATATAACAGACATGCAGAAACGTACACCTGCATTGAATATTTTCCATATAGTGAATAAATAACTAAAGGTTTGTTTTTAACAAGATGAAGATGTAGATATATCCATTTGCCCCATGGGTTTTCTGCATGGAACGCTTTCATTATTCTTAACAAAGCTGAGGAATGTCTGGGACTAGAGTTAAGTCTGGGTGGACGTTCACTCTAATCAGGTCTGTCAGGGTAAATACACAGAGTACAGGTCTGTTTTTCAATATTTCTGATGCCTGCGGGATCCACACAGACAGACTCCTACTATAGCTTTTATTGACAGAATAAGCATCTTTTGTTCATTAACGGCTTAAAACGGTTCATAGAAGGAAATGAAGTCTTGCTTTTTACAGAGGTCTGCATGTTGTCACTTTAATCCAGTGTTCTTGTGTTTAAAGCTGCACTGTTTAACCCTTTCATGCATGAATTATGAGAACCTTAATTAAGTTTTGTTTTTGTTTTTTTTTTTTTCCTGAGTGTTTTTATTCCTCTTAAAGCATGAAAAAAAAGCAATTGATTTTTTTATGAACCTATTTTTCATGGAGTTACAAAAATGTCCTCTCAGCTGGACACCATGCATTTAATTTTAGAAGCAAAGAAACATGCATTTACTGATATACTGAGAAAACTATGAAATAAAAAAACATTTTTAATGCAGCTAATCTGATGTTTTCTCACATTTTAACATACCTGCAAGAAAATAATATGCAAAAAACAAAAAATTATTAAAAAAAAACAAACAAGCAAAACAAAACTTAATTACAGTCTAATAACATTTTTTTACACTCAGACATGATCAGGTTTATCAAGAACAGCAAAGTTATAGTAATGGTATGAATGGCAGTGTATGAGATGATGCATAGGTGTCCACTGTGTTGGCTGATATGGAACTAAAACAACAAAATCCATGAAAATACAAGAGAACAGCTGTAGAATAACTGTCAACTGTAGTGACCACTGTGCATGAAAGGGTTAATATTGTTTATTGTTCTAATAACGATCTTTCAGTATATTAACATTCAGGTGGTCTGAGAGGACATGTGACTTCTGCAACTACTCTTTGCCTGAAATATTCAGACTGTGGTAAATCTGCCCTGTGGTGCAGATCTGGTCTAATCACAGGTGTTTTTAGACGGGAAGGGGTGTTAAATATGCAATCAATAACTGTAATTACAGTCATTGGATCAGATTATGAGAACATGAAGGGTTCATTTTTTCATAACAGTATCTAAAGACACAAGATCATCTGTATTTGATTTGGACTGAGAGGAGAGAGCGGAGGGAGGAGGTGTGCATGTTTATGTTTTCCATCTGGTTTAATGTAATAACACACCACCTTTATTTGGTGTGTTATCTGTACGCATTATAAGCTTTCCACATGTATGTTCATGCCGCGTAAAATAACACACGGTTAGCGCAATTAGCAGTTAGAGCGAGTTATGGTTAGCACGATTAATGGTTAGGGTTAGGGTTAGGTTTAGAGAGTTAGGGTTAAGTTTAGGTTTAGCAGTTAGCAATTGGCATGATTAGCAGTTAGGGTTAGGTTTAGGAAGTTAGGTTTAGCGCAATTAGTGGTTAGGGTTAGGTTTAGGGAGTTAGGTTTAGCGCAATTAGTGGTTAGGTTTAGGGAGTTAGGGTTAAGTTTAGGTTTAGCAGTTAGCGATTGGTATGATTAGCAGTTAGGGTTAGGTTTAGGAAGTTATGTTTAGCGCAATTAGAGGTTAGGGTTAGGTTTAGAGAGTTAGGGTTAAGTTTAGGTTTAGCAGTTAGCGATTGGCATGATTAGCGGTTAGGGTTAGTGCGATTAGCAGTTAAGGTTTAGGGGTTATGATTAAGATTAATGATGTTGAATAACATGCAAAAGGATGAAAATGCTTACATATAGCTCGCCAAATGCCATAAGAACTGGTGGCGCATACAATGCAATTTCATGAGATCAGTCTGACCTGGTTTCAGCTCGTGCAGATTTAACTATAAACTTGTATTCAAGTTCCCTTGGCTTGAAGTAATGTGATTGGCTGTAGCTCTTACCATTGACTGTGATCAACACTGGAATGACAGACATTTTTTAATCTCAATTTACCCAAAAAGACCCAGTGTTAATTTTGTGGCAATTCCCAAATGAATTTATCTTGCTATTTAACCTTTATTAAGTGATGTATCACCATTTATTAGCCCGCCCCCCAAAGGGGAGGTAAGGGGTATTGCTTTTGGTTAGGTTAGTTTGTTTGTTAACACTTTAGCAGCAAAACTATTGGTTGAATTCATAGCAAATTGGGTTTATAGATTGCCAGTGACCCAGAATAGATGTGATTACATTTGGGGAAAAGTAGGTCAAAATTCAAATTTTTTTATGAATGTTTTAAATCTTTTTCTTCTCCCATTTACTTATAATGGGCCAAATTTCAAATGTCTAAAAAATATCAACTTTATTTCAATTTACCTCAAACTTGGCAAATATATAGAGGCAAATGATATTGCTGACATCAGCACACACATAGACATGATGACATCAGGTGGATCAATGCCAAAATAAGCTACAATAGATGTGAGGGGCGGGGTTTGTTTTGCCTGGCACCACTTATTATAATATTGTCCTCCGTATTTAGCATTTTTCACTGAAAATCATGTATTTTCCTGTATTTAATTTCCTATACTTAATTTAGATGCTCATGAAAACTCAAGTAAAATTCAAAGGTTATTATATCAAAACAGAGAAAACTGAAGGAAAAAGTGACTTTTTTTTTTTTAGCAAACATATGAATAACTGAATGTAAAAACAAGTGTGTCCATTCACTGTCATTGATCCAACTCCATGGGTTTTACTGGTGAATCAGTGTTGTAGAAGATGACGGTGTTTCCATGATAACAACGGAGCCTCTGACCATCCAAAATAGTCATATCTGATGACCATGAAGAGATGACACACTGCATTTTACACCAATTATTTACATGTATTGATAGGATTAGTGGATCAACAAGTATTGAACATTCCAGATCAGTAGATGGTTTTGTTAGATGGTGAATGTTTGGGTGTTTATAGGTTAAATAAAAAAATAATAATCCTTTAATTGCCATCAGAGGTGTTGTTGTGCAGCCTCTGACTAATCTGAGAAGGGCCTAAGAGCAAAAGTGGCATCTGAAAAATGCATAAGGGGAGTGTGCACCAGTTTTTTTATTCTAACAAGCCACCATTACCAGTAAAATAGAGCATTGCAACTAAAACTAAAAGAACCAAAAAACACAAACAAGTCAAGTTTGGGGAGTAAACAACAGGATTCTATGTAATTAGGTCTTAGATGATGTGGTGAAAACAGCACAGCAGACTATGTGTGTGTTTGGTAAATTACATCGTCTTGTGCATGTGAGGAAGCAAGCTTACATTTGCATGTGCTAAGTATGTTGGGGGTGGTTTAAAAGGTTCAGGAGGTTGACAGCTAACAGACTGGAAATATGACAGTGCATCTCTTGCTAAAGTCTGAATTTATGGATTATGGATGGAGTTCAGCAAAGGTCAGGATTACTGCTAGGAGGCCTCGTTTCAGCTGCCAGTTTAAGTGCAGGCACAACAGTGATGTGGATGTATGGCCGTAACTCTGCACTGCACTTAGCACTCAACTTTGTTTGACTAGAGATTTTCTGTTCATAAATGGTTAAAAAGCCAGACTGAGGCGGAACTAAAGAAAATGAGCAGGTAGGAGTACTTTAAGCAGAGTGATTTTATCCAGTCTAATGGAGTGTCTGTCTGTGTTTCTGCAGGTTGATCATACTTCACAGACACACAATGTACCACAAGGGTCTGTTTAGAAGCCTAGAAATTATATAATAACCTCTTCAAATCGCCACATAATGACTGTATTTCTAAACTTGTCAGACTTCAGTTACAGTTTCAGTTAGAGCGTTACTCGGGTCCACGACTCATTGAATTCTAGCCTCACATCGCTGAAAAAACTAATATCAAGAAAGTTTAAAAATACACAATGTGGGAAATGATCAAATTTTGTCTATAAAGAATTATAATCTCACCAAGCATAGAAAAGTACAAAAGGTATTCCCTTTAGAAAAGTATCGTTATTGGAAGATATATGTAATATATCATCGCGGTCAGGCAGAAACCTCTTATGTCTAAAACAGTTATTTTCAGGAAACTGAAAAAAGGATGTATGTTCTAAATAAATGAATGGAACAGACACTCAACACTTTTCATTGGTTAAATATTTCCAAAACCATCAAGCAACATGAAGACTGAGCAATAGAATAATTTTATGACAAAAAAGAAAAAGACCAAAAATGGACTTTCAAGGTTTCCATCCAACAGCAATGATATAAATGTATTATACTGATATACAGTCGTGGCAAAAATTATTAGACCACCCTTTGTTTTCTTCAATTTCTTGTTCATTTGAATGCCTGGTACAACTAAAGGTACATTTGTTTGGACAAATATAATGATAACAACAAAAATAGCTCATAGTAGTTTAATTTCAGAGCTGATATCTAGACATTTTTCATAGTTTTCTTGATAATAACCAAAATCACTTCAGTTCTTACATCAATATCTATGGCATTGTACTGACAAAAACAGTACTTTTAGACATTCCATGTTTTCTTTTCTGTCTGTTTTAGTCACATGATACACACAGGAGTTAGTACTTGATTGCATAACCATTGTTTCTGATGACTTTTGATGGTCTAATAATTTTTACTGTACATTTTGCCAAAAACAAGCTAAACAGTAATTTGTATAATCTCCCAATAGAGGAACAAAATCGTTTTGCTTATTTTAGACTTAAACTTAGACAATAATGTCATTCATAATACAATAAGTGGGTGTGCACACAATGACATTTCGTTGCCGTGGCTCAGCACAGAATTAAAAATTTTATTAGAAAAGATAGATAGATAAATAAATGAATTGGTTGTTCCATGCAGCAGAAAAATTGCGGTCAAACATGGTAATAAAAAAAAAAAAAAAAGTCAACAGAGCGTAACGGAAGAGAAATGGAGCGGAACGATATTTTGTACAAAGTTGAAGCTTGGTACCAGTCATGTGTATGTCAAATTATATTAAATTCCAATCAGTATTTGTTGAGTTATAATGAAAAATGTGTCGTAAATGGGATTTTCAATGTTAAATTGAAATGTCCACAGAGTCCACATTCCACAGTGGATGTGGACAATTTTGTGCCACATACAAGATATTGTTATAAGCTACGGATGTATCAAATTGCAGGCTAATCGGAGTTGTTTTGATTTTTTTTATGAATTTTTTTTGAAAATTGCTCAATGATGAATGATAGGAAAATTTGAGATTTTGTGACCTTGAACTTTGGCCTACTTGGCCCAAAATTCAATGGGTTCGTCCCAGGCCTAGGCCGATCTGTGGGTAAAATTTGGTAAAGATGGTTGAAATAGTTTTCCTGTAAAGTTGCTAACAAACAAACAAACAAACAAACAAACACAAACAAACAAGAAAAGCACTCGGAGAGTGCAGACCTCCGCCAAGACAGCTCTGCCTCCCGTGTTTGTTTGTTTGTTTGTTAACTCAAAAAGTTATGGACAGATTTTCATGAAATTTTCAGGAAAGCCCCCCACCCCCGATCACCACCAAAATTTAATCATTTCTTCCAAGTGCCAGTATCAACATTTCCTGAAAATTTCATGAAAATCCATCCATAACTTTTTGAGTTATCTTGCTAACAAACAAACAAACAAACACGCATGCATGCACACAAAGCAAAACAATCACAATACCTCCTGGCAGAGGTAATAATGATAACAATAATGAATTAAATTTAGTGCTTTTCAAAGCACCCAAAGCACTTACATTATTGAGCCATTATTCATTCGCTCTGATATTCACACTGAGATAAGTTTCTGAAGTGTATGAAAAGTGCACAAAGTCATGGTATCCAGTATAGAAACCATTTTCATTTAGAGTTCAGCAGTCTGATGACCTGGGGGGAAAACCTTTTACAAAACCTGGTGGTCCTGCAGAACTTTAAGAGTGAATTCAGAGTCCGACCTCTTGTACAACTCTGTTAATTTTAGAATAAATTGTATCTTAAGCGATAAAGACCCAGTGTTACTTTTCTAGCACTTCCAAAAATTTTTTTTTTCTCTTTATTAAACCTTTCTTCAGTGACTTATCATCATTTATTATAATACTATCCTCTGTATTTTGCTTTTCTTTCAGTAAAAATCACATATTTTTCTCTATTTAATTCACTGATCATGTAGATGTTCATAACAGCTTAAAGTTGGGTCTTACGTCAGAAACTGAGAAAACTGAAGAAAAGGTGATTTTTTTCAACAAAATCTATCATTAACTGAACATAACCCCAGTGTCTCCATCCATCGTTATTGATCCAACTCTATGGGTTTTACTGGTGAATCAATACTGTAGAAGATGACGGTGTTTCTATGTTCACTACAGAGGCTCGGAACGTCCAAATAGGTCATATCTGATCACCATGAAAAGATGAAAAACTGTATTTTACACCAATTATTTACACGTATTGATAGAATAAGTGGATCAACAGTATTAAACATTTCCATCAGTACATGTTTTTGGTCGGTGGTGGATGTTTGGGTCTTTATGGGTTAAACAACAGACATTTTTGATGGTAATCAGCACAACACGCTTCAGTTTTTTTTGTCTTTTCCTTCACTTTTGCGGTGCAGAAATGACAGTCTGCTGATAAGATAAGGCAGGTTTCATTATGCTAATTCACCAAAATGATATATGTACTCAGTTTGTAGCTGAATTGTTTTTCACATGTACTGTTCGAGACAGAACAGAGGCTAAAAACTGCACTTGGCTCTGTGAAAAGCAGATGAACAGCGAGTGCTCTAACGTGGCTGTGGGTTACAGTGTCTGACTCAGCTGTAATGAGACATTAATGAAGATGTTGGGTAATTTGGGTTGGCGAGGGATGGAGGGAGAGACAGGGAATTTGGAAGCATGAGAGGAGGAAGGAAAAAGGCAAAAGGTATGGAAACACCAGCTGCTTTTCCAGATGATCCACGATGGGAGACGCAGCTGTCCTCTTCACCTACAGTCTCCTCCCACTCCTCTTTCTCCGCCCTTTTTTTCCCCCTCCACACGTTACAAAATGATTTTAATGAAGACAGATTACCACAACTAAGGCTTAATCCATTTTTCATTGTAGTGATCAAACCCCTCCACACACCCCACCCTCTCAGTGTGTTCCTGCATCTCCATCACAATGGACAGTTACTCCTCAGTTGGTAATGTTTATGGGACTGAGACACAAAATACCGCACATTAACCCTTAAACCCTGGAAAGCCTGAACCATTAAATCATTGACAGAAAATTCCAGTTCTTTGAAACTGGAGCCTTTATTTGTCCTTCTGAACAACCCAAAAATATTTTTTCAAATATCAATTTCCATGTATGAGTTTCAATTTTGTATCACATTTGATACATCGGGTCTCAATGCTCAAATATTAATATTTTCAAACAAACAAAAACATAATATAACACAAACATGTCTAACAAATTGGTAATTCCTTGTCAAAATTGGCAAAAAAAAAAAAAAAAAAGTAGTTACATGGTCGGGCATGTAAATGAAACTTGTACTGTTCTTCAGTCTAAGATTATCTTGATTGTTGATTTTTTGTGTTATTTATGTTTTTACTTGTTCATTTATGTTAAATTTCATTGCATGTTGGAAATAAATCACTAAAACCAAATTTAAAAAAAAAAAATCAAAACTCTGTAAAACAAACCAAAAAATAAATAAATAAAGGGAAATCACGACAACACTGCAAACAACAGTAAAAACTAGTAAAGTACTCAGAGAACCCAGAGAGCGTAGACATCCGCCAAGATCCGGCAGATCAGTGCCCCCCCACCCCCCACCCCGTTCACCACCAAAATTTAATCATTTGTTCCTTGTGCCAGTATCAACATTTCCTGAAATTTTCATCCAAATCCGTCCTTAACTTTTTGAGTTATCTTGCACACGGGCAGACAGAAAAACCAACGCCGGCAAAAACATTACCTCCTTGGTGGAGGTAAAAAAAAAAAAAAAAAAAAAAGGACAAGCAAAACAGTGTAAAAAAAACAAAAAAAACCCCAAACCATCTATTTTTATAGTGAATCAGGCTGACTCACTGCTCTTTGTTTTGTCCCCCATTACACAGGTGATGGGGGGTGCACTGAGCATGCTCAGATGTGTATGGAAGGAATGAGGTCTATTCTATTAGCACAATTTGAAATTCTTCCTATTGTGGAAATGGTTGAATTTTTATGAATATTTCAAATAAATCCTACATTCTGAACACTCACCACAGACACATCAGGGGTTAAAGGGTTACATTCAATATATGATCTAAATATGATCTCAAGAGCTGTTTTGTCATCAACATATTTTTATGAATCACATCAGAAATATTTGATGGATGTAGCAACACAAAAAACAAACCCACAAAAACATGCTTAGATTTGTTTTAAATGGTTTTTGCCTTTTGTGAAAGATGGAGAGACATTTTCCAAATAATTAACTTTTAACTCAACTGATCTGCTTTTTCCATAATTTTCCCATAAAATGCTAAAACATCACTGGTAGCAACTAAAAGATACTCCCAGACTAATGAGGCAGCTAATTATTCAGCTTCAACCATGAAAAAGACTAGAATCAAAGGTTCAATCACACGCATCCATAATCACTGCATCATCTGTTCTCAGTTATAGGCAGGAACAGGTTAAAATGTGTGTCCTCATGTCTTGACCTTTGACATTTTGCCACCAGAATAATTCCGATTAATTACTGAATATAACTGAATTTTTGTATCGAATTTGAAGAAATCCCCTCAAGGATTGAGATAGAGATAGAGATATTCATGACAATGGATAGACTTGAGGTTGCAGTTATCTTAACCTTTGACCTTTGGTGACCAATATCCGCTCATCCTTGGTAGTGGCCAAAATTACATAGTAACACTCTAGTTACAGGGTGGGGAAGCAAAATTTACAATATTTTGAGGCAGGGATTGAAAGACAGTGTATGACCAATTAGTTTATTGAAAGTCATGAGAATTCATTTGCCACAAGAAAATTTACATAATAGAAGATGTTTTTATTCTATGTGTCCTCCTTCTTTCTCAATAACTGCCTTCACACGCTTCCTGAAACTTGGGCGAGTGTTCCTCAAATATTCGGGTGACAACTTCTCCCATTCTTCTATAACAGTATCTTTAAGAAAGTAGACATTGCTGTGTGATGTTCTATTGGGAGCATGTTCTAAAACGCCCCAAATAGCAGAATCCAGAGGGTTTAGATCTGGGCTAGAAGGCGGCCATAAACATGATTCCCAAAAATTGCTAAAGTTGGATTTGTTGTTGTTGTCAACAAGTGTTTTGCTGTTCTTGTGTGAGATTTTAACTTCAAATCATATTTTACTGCATTTCTAATGGTCTTGTTGTCTACCTCAAGTTCAATTGCCATTTTTCTCATGGATTTGGTTGGATCCTTTAGGATTTTGGATTTGAGAGCTTTAATAAAAGCTTTGGTACGTTTTTTGTTGCTTCCTCCACTTCCAGACTTTCTCGTAATAGTTTTGCTCATAGTCATTCTCTTCTTTCCATTATAAACAGTCTTTATGGACACTCCAACTATTTTTGAAATCTCCTTTGGTGTGACGAGTGCATTCAGCAAATCACACACTCTTTGACGTTTGCTTTCCTGATTACTCATATGGGCAAAAGTTTCTGAAAAGGTATGGATAATAGTGTTAGGTATGATTATGACATCAATATATGTTTGGTTTCAAAACAATTGATGTAGTGCCTGCTGAGAAAAAACAACTAAATGTTCATTGTAAATTTTGCTTCCCCACCCTGTATAGGTGTGTGTGTGTGTATGTGTGTATGATTATTTATGGTTATGGTTATTTAGTTCATACTTTTTCCTACTCCTTTTCGACTATGCAAAATTCAGGCTTGTATGTGTTTGGAGATAGATTCTGTTCATTTGAATGTTTTATTTTGTTTTTATTTTGTTTTGTTTTTTTCTTTTTTTTTTGCATGTTCGAAATAAATAAATGGTTATTTGTGCGAGTTGGGCATATTGAGGTGGAGACAGAAGAGGGAATGAAAACAAATTTAACAATCTAGTAAGTACAAGGGTCAAAAGCATGAAATCAGTAAAAGGTTTTAAATAACAGTATAGAAAGAAGCTTAAGGGGAAAAAGAGGACAGAAAGAAAAGAAAGGAAAAGGGAAAATGAGAGACAAAAAAAAGAGCTAAATTAATAATCCCAAATGCAATAATAGTGACAGCCTTTACTTTCTTTTTCCTCCTCTCAGCAGTGATGTATTCTACTGTTCATTTACACTTTACACATTCACATTTACATTTAAGTCTATCCGATGACTGCAGCTGATCCAGAATGCTGCTGCTCGAGTCCTCACTAAGACCAGGAGAGTGGACCACATCAGTCCAGTTCTGAGGTCTCTACACTGGCTCCCTGTCTTGCTAGCATATAAAGCACTGAATGGTTTAGGCCCAAAATCCATCAGAGACCTTCTAGTCCAGTATGAACCATCCAGACCACTCAGTTGGTCTGGTGCAGGTCTGCTCTGTGTTCCCAAAGTCAGAACTAAACATGGAGAATCAGCGTTCAGTTTCTATGCTCCATATATGTGGAACAAACTACCAGAAAATATCAGGTCTGCTGAGAGTCTGAGTTCTTTTAAGTCAAGGTTAAAGACTCACCTGTTCACTGCCGCCTTTGACTAAAAGGCTTTTGACTTTTTAAATTTTATATTCTCTTTTGAAACTCTGCACTGCAACTCTTACTTTAATACGTGTTTTTATTTATTTATTTGGATTTTATGTGTTGTTTTCTTACTTGCTGTTTTTAATTACCTTTTACATGTTTCTTTTATAATGTTTTAAATATGTTTCTTTTTCCCTGTCGTTGTATTTCAATGTCCTGTGTGAAGCACCTTGAATTGACTTGTTGCTGAAATGTGCGATACAAATAAACTTGCCTTGCCTTACACAAAAACACGCTGTACTATGGGATTACAGACAGACCACTCGATGATCACCTTTTGTGTCAACTTTTCCTTTCACACAGATATCTGGAAATATCTTTTACACTGATGACAGATAGATGGAACTGCACATGAAAACATCAACAGAATATAGAATTCTAATGCTTAAGTCCTAAGTGTATTTCTTCTTCTTCACCTTTTATAATTTTATTCTTTTCATGTTTTAGGATTTTATTTTTCATTTTCTAAAAACAAGAAAGCTGTTCGATATTTCCTAGGACGTTTTTTTTTTTTTTTTTTTTTTATACTAACACCACCTCACCCCCTGGCCCATCCTATATACAAACAATACAATACAAACAATGGTTGTATTATTTATAATGTATATATTATGAATAATTAACAGCATTACATGCATGTCTACATGTGAAAACATACATTAGTATATGAGTAAATACATAAATAAATAAATAAAGTTTAGCCCACACAGCCTGCTTTATTCACCGCAAATGCAAATATGTCTATTTCTGTATTTCCTTCTGTCTTTATTGCGACATTTCAAAAGTTCACTTCAAATTCACTTGACAATTGTACAGTTACACAAGGGTAATGAAAGACACATTTTTGAGCTTTAAAAAAATGAGATTCCATCAGGGACAAATTAATCATATAGAGTGTGAATGAACTGAACCTAATGGCACAAATAAGTGGAATTTGTAAAGCTGAATGTAAAATTATCAATGGTGAATACTTAGGAGTAAGTGCTCTCTGAGGGTTTACTGCACTGGAAAATAAATAGATGGGCTCACGCTTCAGTGCTTCATTAATCTTAAAGCGCCTGGTTTTAAAATAGTCATTCAGTGTTGGTTGGGGTAAATGAGGGTGTGTGTTGTAGGAGATGCTGTGTTTTCTCTAGGGGACGTATCAATGTCACAGCTCGTTGATTGGTTACATTTGTTTATTTACGCTCAGGAGGCACATAGTGTGATAAAAGAAAAAGCAGGGAGGCGAGCCAGCATTCATTTTATTTCAATCCCCACGAGTAAACCAATCCGTACAATCTAAATTTGAGCTTTTTTCCCCCCGCTATAACCCTTACCCTCATTAACTGCAACATGAAAAAGCCACCATAATTTGTCACCCATAATTCACTAACGAATGTCAGCCAGGAAAAATATGCAGGAAAGTTTGTGCTTTGTTTATTTGGCAAGTTAGCATGCAGCTTATTATGAAGTTTGGCCCAAAAAAGAAACAGACTTTAGCCTGATAATAGGACTGAGCTACTGTTCAGTGTGTGTGTGTGTGTGTGTGTGTGTGTGTGTGTGTGTGTGTGTGTGTGTGTGTGTGAAATAAGTGCTTCTGGGTGTTTAAATGAGTGTGTGTGTTTTTCCACCGACTGCATAAATTCACAATTTCATTTTGCAGAGTCAGCATAGAATATTCATTTTCATAAGATCATTGCAAATTGAAAACAAAGAGCAACATAAGATCAGGAGTTTATTTTATACGAGTGCTAAATATAAAATATAAAACATGTCAAGTTGTCATGATTGTGTGGTGGCAGATAAAGATATACCAAACAGTGGTGTAGTCCAGGGTATACGGTGTATATCTACTTATTTTTCAGTCAGTGTTGTGTGTACCCACTTCTAATGAAATGTGTAAATACAATCTGAAGTCTTTGTTTACAGTATTGTACAGAAAGTTTTGTCTGGATTAAGTTCTTCCACAAGTTTTTTAGAGGATACATACTGACCTTAACCCTTTCATGCATTAATTATGTGAACCTTAGTCAAGATTTTTTACCTCTTTAGGCATGAAAAAAAACAATGTGATGGAAAAATTTTTAATGAACCTGTTTTCACGGAGTTACAAAAATGTCTACTCATTTGGACACCATGTGTTTAATTTTTTGAAGCAAAGAAACATCTATTTAAACACAATATCAGAAAGTGATAAACTGTGTGAAAACTATGGAGTAAGAACATTTTTAATGCAGCTAATCTGATGTTTTCTCACATATTAACATACTCTAATACTAGTTATCACTCACTTCATGGAGATAATATGCAAAAAAAAAAAAAAAGAAGCATTTTGTGTAAAAAAAAACAAACAAAAAAAACAACTATTAATTACAGTCTAATAACAATTAGCAATTGATTTACACTCTGACATGTTACTGCAGGTCAGGTTTATTAAGAACAGGAAAGTTACAGTAATGGTATGAATGTCAGTTTAATGGATGGTGCATTAGCGTTCACTGTGTCGGCTGATATGGAACTAAAACAACACAACCCATGAATATTCAAGAGAACAGCTGGAGAATAACTGTCCACTGGAGTGACCACTATGCATGAAAGGGTTAATGTCAACCTGGTCACTAACCCACCTGTTTTGGTCTGTCTGTTTTTCTGTCTTCTTGTGTTGTGTGAAAGCTGCTGAATACTTGAATTTCCCTCGGGATTAATAAAGTATCTATCTATCTATTAGGGGTGGGAATCTTTTACTTTCTCAGGATTCGATTCCGATTTTTGGGGCTACGATTCCATTCAAAATCGATTTTCAATTCAAAATCAATTTAAAACAATTTTCGATTCAATTTTGGGACATTTTAAATCGATTCTGAATTGTAGTAAATTAGAATCGCGATTTTTATATGAATCGATTTTTTGGCACACCCCTACTAACTAACTAACTAACTAACTAACTATCTTCTAAATCCCCCCGATTCGCACCATTCAGTCGTATCTGCAGCCAAATTGCCGATTTTTTTCCCCTAGGATAGTGAAGCCATGACCCGCCCTACTCTGCCTCTAATTGGCTAGTACTCGCTGCCTTCACTGACTAGATTGGTTAACTTTAGGCATGAGGACTGATGAGCCAATCAGAGGCAGAGTAGGGCGGGTCATTCTGAGGAAAATATTGCTACCTAGCACTCTGATTGGACACCTCAGATGCCAGTGTCACCCCAGCTGATTGACAGGTCACTGCACGTCTCGTTGAAAGATGCGCGATTATTGGAAATGAGAACGAGAAAGGCAGAATAAACGTTTTTCAAGTGAGTGATACATATCAAGAGAACCTACTTTGATGGAATACATAATTCTGAGGTAAGTTTTACGGTGGTTTCAGAATGAATTGCTGTTTTAAACTACTGGTCATATGACTGCACATTTAGAGGAGAAGAGATTTTGTCATCAATAGTTAAACTGTGTGAGTAGGCTAATGTTATGAAAGGCTAACGTTATCCTATGTCTCATGTTGAATACATTTACATTCACGCAGCTGCTTGTGTGACCAGTAAAATCTATGAACTGCTCCTGATCGAGTCATGATAATTTTATAATAGTGAGTAAATACTACTGATGGATTTTTGTGTAAAATAAATAGAGTAGTCTGACATGTCACTGTTTCTAAAACAGGGAGTTTTTCTGGACAACTTAAAAAAAAAAAGGCAAAAATTGAGAGTATATGGACTTCTCCATGGACCACTGGCACCAAGATACAAAAGACGATCAGACAGAAGTTATTTTCTTGGAATATAAAGTAATATAAAACTCACTGACATGATCTTTAATAATAGAATAGAATATCAGTTAACCTGCAATTTTGTCATTTGTTTTCTAATTAATCTTATTAATTAAAGTATGAAAAATATAGCACCTTTAATCTTTGACTTAATTTTGACCATTTCTGGAAAAAAAAAAAAAAAAAGTAGACCAATTTTCTTTGTTCCAGGCCCTCTTTAAAGCAATGTCGTCTGTTCTAAAGTCAACATACCATTAGTTATACGAGGTCATAAAGCTTAAGTATAATCAGTCTTGTCTTATTATTTGAATAAATGATTTTTCTTCTCCTATATGCTCCTATTAGGCCAACTGGGTTAAAAACATCTTTTTAAAATCACTTCTGAGGACTAATTATTGACAGGCAGAGAAGTCAAAATACATTAATGGGTAATAGCAGCTTCTTGAAAATTAAACGCTGCAAAAGTGCCTTATTAGAAGGATCCTCAGCAGTTTTTTTATGCTAAGTGTAGCAATCAACACCTAATGCAGATGTGATGCCTCAAACTGTGTGTAAAATAAAACGCATGCATTAATTAAAGGCACTGCAATAAAACCACAGTAAGAAGTGCAGTTTTATCTCCGTAATATATAAACCTTTAATACGTTTCCCTGCTTCTCTTCTCGTCCTCTTGTCTCTGGAGACCTTGAATGTATATTGTGAAAAACATTAAATGCTGTCCTGTGTAGTGAGTTTTATGGTTTTTGTGTAAATAATTGATTTTTTTTTGTTTTGTTGCCTGCGCTGGTATTATTGCACTTACACAACATAGCGCACTGACCGGGTAAGTATTGAGTCATACTCTTCAGCTGTGTACAGAAGAGGTCTGCTTATGCTCACATGGGGCAGTGAACTCCACTTTTCAAAAAACAAAAAAAAAACCATGCATGAGAGGGATTACTGGGATGTTGATGTGTTTGCATGTCCTGACTTCAAGAAAGCAAGGTTACACAGGAGGGATCAGCATATAGAAACACTATCTCCTGCTAAACCCTTGTGTTGTAAACTCGGTTCATCTGATATGCCGACATACACACATGCTACATTCAAGTGTATTTTCAGCTGCTGGCCCTGCATGACCTATAGGCACTTGTCATGCATTGTTACTCAAGTTCTATGATCCCTCCATCTCCTGCACTAAAATTTGAGTGTGTGTGTATATATAGTGCTTAACCAATCAGGATGAACTCAATAACCTCTACAGAGGCTGGATGAGGATAACTAACACTTGCTGACTCACAGAGCGACAGGGAAACTCCTCAAAGGGGCTCCCTAAGCTCAAGCCGGACCTCTGACTTAACAGAATCCCACACAGGTTCAAAAAACAGCCACAACATCCACATCAGGTTAAACCTTTTTCTAACCCATAAAGACCCAGTGCTATTTTTGTGGCAGTTCCGAAATATTTTTTTTATATATATACAGGGTGGGGAAGCAAAATTTACAATATTTTGAGGCAGGGATTGAAAGACAGTGTATGACCAATTAGTTTATTGAAAGTCATGAGAATTTATTTGCCACAAGAAAATTGACATAATAGAAAATGTTTTTATTCTATGTGTCCTCCTTCTTTCTCAATAACTGCCTTCACACGCTTCCTGAAACTTGCGCAAGTGTTCCTCAGATATTCGGGTGACAACTTCTCCCATTCTTCTTTAATAGTATCTTCCAGACTTTCTCGTAATAGTTTTGCTCATAGTCATTCTCTTCTTTCCATTATAAACAGTCTTTATGGACACTCCAACTATTTTTGAAATCTCCTTTGGTGTGACGAGTGCATTCAGCAAATCACACACTCTTTGACGTTTGCTTTCCTGATTACTCATATGGGCAAAAGTAAAAAACAAGAGAAGAGAAAAAAACAACTAAATGTTCATTGTAAATTTTGCTTCCCCACCCTGTATATTTAACTTTTCTTAAGTAATTTATCACTATTTATTCTAACATTATCCTCTGTATTTTGCATTTTTTCAGTGAAAATCAGGTATTTTTCCTATATTTCATTTACTGATTATGTAGATCACAGGCCAGGGTGCTGTAAAGGGGGGGGGGGGGGGGGGGGGGGGGTAAACATGACAAATTAATGGGGTCTAGCATTTGCAGTGGATATAGGTTAGAAGTTGTGAAAAGGCATAGAAGCCAGGAATTGGACATTCAAAGTTACATTTCACTTTTGTTTTTCAGGTTCATTGCGATTGTAACGGAAATTATGAAACGCAACCCTATACCTGCAGTTGTTACATTACATTCATGAGTTTGACACCCCTGATGTAGATGTTCCTAACAGCTCAGATTATATATATAAAAAAAGAAAAAAAAAACAGAAAACTGAGGAAGTGACTTTTTCAGTTAAATCTATCATTAACTGAACATAAACCCAGTGTGTCCATCCACTGTCATTGATCCATCTCCATGGGTTTTACTGGTGAATCAATGTTGTAGAAGATGACGGTGTTTCCAAGGTAACTATGGAGCCTCTGAACGTCCAAATGGGTCATATCTAATGACCATGAAAAGACAATAAACTGTATTTTACACCAATTCTTCACATGTATTGTTGCCAGTCACTGTTGGGGTCTTTGAGGGTTAAATTATTAAACCTATTTCTGTATAATTTTTGTTAATTTTATGTTACTTGTTTCACTATTTGTACTTATTAACTTTGCTTAAATAATATTTTACAGTGGCTTTTAATTGATTTGTCTCAATGTAAGGTCTTATTTATATGTTTTTGTTTTTTTTAATCAATTCTCCAACAATATAAATGACAACAATCAGACTTTCATTCCTCTGTATCATATCTGATGGCCATAAAAAGACGACAAACTGCATTTTACACTAATTATTTACATGTATTGATAGGATTAGTGGATCAGCAGGTATTACAGAGTTTAGATCAGTAGATGGTTTTGGCTGTTTGGGTCTTTATGGGTTAAATCTGCAAATGAGCTGGAGGCACATTCTTTGTTATGACAGCCTGGGGGTGTAGATGCAGAGGAGGGGAGGCTCCACATGTTGACGCAATGGGAGCTCCACGGTGCTACGAGTATGACTGTCCCAGTGCTGGTGCTCACCAACTTGCTCAAGGGTACTTTGAAGGCAGCAGAGGGGGAGGAAATGCTGTTACTCATCTTTCCTCCTACATGTTTTTTTTTTTTTTTCCCAGCCGGTCTGTGAATTTACGCCAGCAGCCTTCTTGAAACCAAAAAAAGGTTTGTAACCTCTGGGCTGGTGTTGCTCCCACCTCTAAGCATGTAGGCACATATAGCTCACTCCAACAATACAACAAACTGACAGATACAAATTGAGCCCGCACTAAAGTTTGGAGTCTGGCATGTCAACATAAATCTAATAAATTCATATTTTTTATAGGCTGCGGAATAGAAATTCCCACATCAATATATTCACTGTACAATACAATGCATTTTTGTGTGGCACCTTGTGACCTGTTTGGCAGTATGTAGCCTTTTTTTTTTTTTTTTTTTTTGCAGTACCTGGCATGAGCTTCTGTCCAGCGATGCTTAACGGAGCCGGTCCCAGGATGCTCATGGCTGTTGCCCAGGCGTTGGGGTCTGACATGGGTATTGTCATGGAGTTAGAGTCCATGGTCATGTTACAGTTTCCCTCTAGACGGAGACACACAGAAGGAGAGGGTTGAAAATTTCACTTCCAAGAGACATTATGGATGTCCACATGTCCACTGAATTAAATCTGATACGACCTATGGTTTGAAATAACAACTGTTGTAAACTGTTTAGTCATTTTTGAATCAGTAGAGAAGATAACAGTGTACCTGTTGGTAAGGTTGCCACTACACCATATATTTGATACAAAAAATAATCACCATCGCATTAGACTTATTATACATACAGTCACGGAAAAAATGATTAGACCACCCCTGGTTTTCTTCAATTTCTTGTTCATTTTAATGCCTGGTACAACTAAAATTATATCTGTTTGGACAAATATAATGATAACAACATAAATAGCTCATAAGAGTTTAATTTCAGAACTGATATCTATCCATTTTCCATGTTTTCTTGATAATAACAAAAATCACTTCAGTTCTTACATCAATATCTATGGCATTGTACTGACAAAAACAGTGCTTTTAGGCATTCCATGTGTTCTTTTCTGTCTGTTTTAGTCACATGATACACACAGGGGTTAGTACTTGATTGCATAGCCATTGTTTTTGATGACATTTGATGGTCTAATAATTTTTTCCGCAACTGTACGTATAATATATAATTGGCCTTTGGAGCCGGTTCGGGGGGATAAACAAACGTCCTGCCCCCTCAAATGAAAGTTTGCACAGTTTCAGGAGGTAGGGAAAAGGTAAATGAGCTTCACAACAGTGGGAGACGTAGAGGAATTAGTAATGTATGTTAAGTTTCACTTTCACTTTTCCAATTGTGAGGTACGCGCGGCAAAGCATTCTGGGTAGAGCAATGTGATTGTAAGGCTTATGTGCTCCAAAATTAGATCAGATTCAAGTTTATTTGTCATTTCAGCATATAAAAATACACAGAAACGAAATATTGTACTCAGGTCCCCGACTGTCAGCAGCATTTAATAAAAATAGTATAAGTTACTGATAAAATAATAAAAATAATAAAATACTGATATTAAAAAAAGTAGCAATAACAATAACACCCCTCCTAAAATTTACTTATTAATAACTAAAAAAAAGTTTTATTTATAAAGTGCACTGCAGTAAAGTGCCAATTTAAAAGTGCATTCTGGGCTCAAAGTTCAGCAGGAGTTCATCATTCTAACTGCCTCTAGATAAAAACTGTTTTGGAGTCTGGTGGTCCGGGCTTAGATGTGCCGTAGTCTCCTGCCTGATGGGAGAAGGGTAAAAAATCCATGTGCAGGGTGGGTGGTATTATCCATGATGCTTTGGGCTTTTTTCCTGCACCTGCTGGTGTATAGGTCTTGGATGCAGGGCAGACAGCAGTCACAGACACAGAAATTACTAATATCTCCCAAAATATTGCTTCTATCAACTTTCTGTTTTTGCTAGTCTGTTCTTTGACCAAAACTGCATAAGTATGTCAAACTGCAGCAGTCAGCTCTGTACAGATTATGTGTGAAACCCAAGACACACACACACACACACACACACACACACACACACACAGAGGCTACTTGGCTTTTATAATATAAAGTAACAAGTGTGCAGTAGGTGACTTTTGTAAATGTGCAAGTGAGTGACGTTTACAGATGCAAAAGCCTGTTCAGAGCAGGATGTAATTCAAGCCAAGCTGCTGCTGTACAGTCTGATGGTGGTTGGAATAAAGGAGCGTCTGAAAGGTTCAGTCCTGCACCTGGGTGGGATAATCCTCTGGCTGAACGAGCCACCCAAATGCCTTAAAATGGAATTTCTCAGCTTTTCAGTGCTGCCTCTAACACATTCAGATCCTCGATGGTGAATAATGAAATGAGTCTTCACCATTTGTTACATGTGTATGTTGTTTATGTTCAATAGATGAATTATTTCTCTGAAAAAAAAAAAAAAAACATTCTACAATCTACAAATCCAGTAGATTCAGATTACGTTACTAATCCCGGAAGAAATTTTGTCATGGAATATATTGAATTTAAATGATTAATAATATAGTAATACAGGTTTTGCTGTGGAAAAAAATTCTTTTAGATGCCGGAAACATCTGAGTGTAATTTATAAATAAAAAATACAAACTTCCCCAATATTCTGAATTCACTTTGAGGAAACATGTCATACATAATACATACACTTCTGCGCATAACTCCTCGACCAACATTATTTTTGTTGGTTTAGTAAAGTACTAATGACCACACATATGCATTTCTCAGTCACTGTATTAAGATCCAATGTGGATATATGTGAAGTATGTACAGCAGGAAAAACAAGTTTCAGGGAAAAAACAGCTTCTATAAACCAAAGTGGTCATATTTAGTGTTTTCATCCCTTTGTACTTAACATGTCTTTAACCCTTTGTTCAGACAATATGACATTTATTGCATTATTTTCTGATGTTTTATACCAGGTTTCATTCAACACGTCAGATGTTTTTGAGTGTTCGTGCTGCTTCTTGTCATGGGGTCAGGGGTCAAACGTAACAGTGACTTTAACCTTTAGAATCTATTTAATTCCATTTTTCATTGTGTCTTTTAAGGCTATGTACATATTTCTTGTATTTCTGTGTTATATTTGAAGAAAAGAGAATGATAAATAAATATGTATGTTCATTTCAACCCTATAGAAACAACAAAGCTAAAGGTAGCCTGAGACATTTACACAGTACTGTACTTGATTGTAGTTTTCGTAGGTGTTTTGTCATTCTCAGACCAAAAAAAAAAAAATGCATGATTAGGACAGAATATAACCCACATTGAAATTTAAGATTTTCTGACAGTTGATGCTAACACAAAACAATGTGAAAACGAAATAAATGCAGGAACCGAGCCTTCTAAATCTGTGTTAGCTTCACAGTTTTTCTTGTTTGCTTACACCCTAATATCAAATAAACATCCCAAAAATATGACACCATCTGCAACAGCATCAATTCCCTGTTTTCACACAGAGCTGTTGAACTTTCTGCGGGGGACTCTCACAAATTCCTTCATTTATCACTGCCTCCACCATGTGCTCATTTAGGATGCGGTGACATTCAATAGAACTGAAAACTCAATTAATACACAACGTTCCATGTGGAAACACCGAGTCAGAATTGCAACAGAGATTAGAACAACAGTGTAGAAAGATTCCTACACAGACTGTTTATTTGACGGTAGTTTAGCTTCATATTCAACAAATTCTGTACAGCCCTGTGAGGCAACCATGCTGTGATATTGGGCTCTACAAATAAAATTGAATTAAATTGAATAAGAAGGCCATTGGTTATTTGGATCCACAAAGAGCTTCTGATCACATTTGTTTAACTCTGTGGACTTTTCATTGAGGGATACTGGGCGAAGGCTACATCCACACTGCTGGTCTTAATGCTCAATTCAGATTTTTTTTTTGTTGAAATCTGTTTTTTTTTTTTTTCTTTTGTGGGATTATAGGCCTATTATTTAAAGGCCAATGACATCAGACTCATTTGTGAACAGTCTACAGCCCTGAAATGAACCGCATGCGTAGAATCATCATATCTTATCCATTCCTGGGCAGTGCCATTAGCTTCCTGAAGGTCTTGGTCGGAGCAATGAGGGCCCAACGGACACCAATGCAAGATGTGTTCCATTGATTGGACCGCTGCACCACAGGGGCATTCAGGGCTGGTGGTGAATCCCCACTGGTAGCAGATGTCATTAGTTCGGCCAACCTTTACTCTTACCCTATTCAGTGCAACCCAATCCCTCCTGGAGAGGGATGTTCCTCTGGGTAAGCTTTCTTGGATGTTTGGTACCGCTTCATTTTGTGGCCGCTGATCATTTTCGCACAACTTCTCAGGTATGCGTAGAAGATGTGAAGTCACACTCATCACACTGTGTTTACAGAATAAATATGGATTTTACCAGGTCCCGCCTCCTCCAGTGCAAAATTGTGATGTCTTTTATATACTGAACAACAAAAGAAACGCAAGTATGTTTCGGTATTGGTTTATATGGGAGTTTTATTATGAATATTGGTTTCATATGAGATATTTATATCCAGCTGTGAAATTTACAGTGGCAGTACATTGAATTGTGTCCATGAGCTCTGAGTTGACGGTCACGGAGATGGGCCAAGCAAATATGGCGATCCTGTTTACGGGTGGTCACACGTGGTCTTCCGGATCTTGGTCTGTCCCGAGTGGTCCCTGTGTCACGGAATCGTGTCCTCAGCCTACTGATGGTGGACTCATGCACTTGCAGACGTCTGGCAACGTTGCGAGCCATTAAACCAGCATCAAGCATACCAATGGCGCATTCTCTCAGATTATTGTTAAGGCGAGGCATCGTGGTAATGCAGTAACTTTTGAATCTTACCATTTCTTTTTATAGCCCCCGGATAAACAAAGGGAATTGCCACTCCCATTTGTTGCTCCCACTACCATATCACTCAAAACGTACCGCACCTCCGATACTTTGTACACATGCTCAACACCACTCGTAGTCGTGTTTGCCTGCAAACACACGCTCCAATGGTTACAACTCACTTCTTGTAATGTGTATCTCAGTTGACAACTCAACAGGACAGCTGAACTCTTGCCTAAATTAATGACCAAAACTTGCGTTTCTTTTGTTGTTCAGTATATTTTGTAAGTCAGATGAAATGTGATATGAGTGTTCAGACTGAAGTTGCATTGCAAAACCTCATATATGGAGAGAATTTCGGACCACATATGAAAGTGGTCTATGCTGTTCAGACTGTCATAAAAAAAATCAGATATGGGTCACATATTAGTACATAAATATATCAAGTGTGTTTTACTTTTGCCTAGAGTGTGAACATTGCCGAATAGAACATCTGAATATGAGCCACTTCCCCTGTGGCCTAAAGTCCAGATCTTCACAGAGGAAAACACATAGCAGTTTTACATATCAAGCTCTCCTTTAAATATACAGACCCACACTCTCTCTGGTTAGGCCTCATTAATAAAAAGACAGGATGACGGCACAGAATAAATATGATATCCCACATGGACAAACTGTTTCTGTTCTGGCATTAATCACTGTGAAAACGTCAGTGTCCTGACTTGATCTCACCAGTGTTTTCTGAAAAATGTGTTCTTAATCTGAAGGTAATGTTCAGCCTACTGACAGAGTCGCAGAAAAAATAATTAGACCATCAAAAGTAGGGATGCACCAATACCACTTTTTTCCTGACCGAGTACTTACATTTGAGTACTTGCCAATACCGAGTACTGATACGAGTACTTAATAATCCCACTCCAGTTCTTAGTTCCTTTTGTAAATGTGCTTTATTGTCGTTGTCATGAGTCTGACTGGAACAAAGTGCTGCTACTGACATTTAATGTGTTGGAATGAGCGTTTGTCAATTAATCCACCAGGGGGCGCCGCTCTGAATTAACCATACTGGACAAATACCACGAAGAAGAGGAAAGTTTTTTGAGAAGAAGAAGAAGTCAGTCAGTAATAAAACACGAAGACGACAGAGGTAACACTAATGTGATACTGATATTGTAGCGTTTTCACTGGTAAGGTTTAACAGCTTAGCTTCAGCAGGAAGAGAAAAGAGAAATGAGCGAGAAGTTTCGTTTTCACTTCTGTTGGCGGCGGTCCGCACCGCTCCGTACTCCCACTGGTATTCTCATTCTGTTTACGCATTCGCGAGCACTTGGAAAACAGATGTAATGTACGCAGAGGACGGACAGAATGCTGCATCCGTATCTGTCTGTGTCTGTAACGTTACTGTCAGTCAGCGTTACTTTTATCACCGTCATTTATTTTGAAAAACCTCCACACTCTTCACACTCCCCACACATTATTCCTCCTCCTCGTACCTGCTGCACTGAACTGGGAATGTCACATGGCCGTAAGTGGTATCGGTGCATTTGTATCGGATATCTTTTATGAGTATGAGTATGAGTACACACACTGAGTATCACAGCCAATGCTTGTATTGGTGCATCCCTAATCAAAAGTCATCAAAAACAATGGTTATGCAATCAAGTACTAACTCCTGGGTGTATCATGTGACAAAAACAGAAAAGAAAACATGGAATGCCTAAAAGCACTGTTTTTTTTTGTCAGTACAATGCCATGACGTAGGAAGTGATTTTGGTTAGCATCAACAAATCCATGGAAAATGGGTAAATATGAGCACTGAAATTAAACCCTTATGCGCTATTTTTATTGTTATCATTATATTTGTCCAAACAAATGTACCTTTAGTTGTAGCAGGCATTAAAATGAACAAGAAACTGAAAAAAACAAGGGGTGGTCTAATATTTTTTTCCACGACTGTACATGCTATTGAGCTGAAAGTTTGTTTATTATGTTAAGGTCTCTGTTTATAGAGTGTGTGTGGTTTTGCGTTTGTGTTTAGAGTTTTGGGAAATGGAACAAACATTCCAAGAAATGTCACAAAGGTTAAAGGTTAACTTGCTTTCTTATCCTCCTAAAGGAAATTTGGTCTCTGCATTTTACCCAGCCTAATACATACACAAACAGTACCTAGCATTAGCATTAGCATTAGCAACTCCAGATCTTCATCAGCTCCGTGCTCAGGGCCTTTGCACCAGAGAAAAACTGGTATTCTATGTGCATGGTGAAATGCAGTTTTAGTGATAACATACTGTCACGGAGAACAGAAATGTGCTAATGCTCCAGCTTCCTCTGAGGAGGTCAATAGATTTGCCTCTTCGTGCTTCCTGTCTTAATGACCTCTGACCTTTACTGAATTGGTGCAGCTGCTGAGACTGAAAACGCTGTTGCAGACATATATAAACACCAAACACAAAGACGAGTACACATGGAAAGAAAGGAAGAGTACTTGAATACTGAAAAAAAATATTTCCAATAAACATTTGATCTAAAACAACCAAGTTCAAGTGCAATGGCAAGTGCAACACTATGCACAATAGCAAAAGGCAGCATATGAATAACATTACCCCAAAGCTATTGTAAGAGCAAATGTTTTCTGGGGCATAAAAACACTCATTTTCACCCAGCTACCACTACAAATGCACAAATCAACCACCATACAAAACCTCAGGCTCATGGTTTTCAGCCAAGTCCTAAGTCATTCATAGCAAAGTAAACATATTCATATCCCCATAGAAGGAAAACCCTGCAGTAAAGTCAACAGGAACACATCATGCATCCACTGGCGGCTCATTCTCCTGATCTGGAGTTCATTTCACAGCTTTAAACACTCTTACAATTCTTACTGGTTGAACTTGAACCCTCAGACCTGGAAATTACTGAGCGGCGGTGCCTTCTAGCTGAGCCACGGCCGTCCAGCTCTTCCACAACACAGGGTTTAAATGGGATAATATGAGAAAAAACATTCAACAGCACTGGGATTTTACACCAAAAAGCTTTTTTTTTTTGTTCGTTTTTTTTCAGTGCTTGGTTTACTTGTGCTGGGAATGTGTATAAGCATCGCCTGTTTATGTTTGTTTGCGTACACACCAACACTGAACGAAGCAATTTTGCTGTGCCGCAGAGAGAGAGGAACACCATGAAGCCTTTTGTGCTGCTTTAAAAATATACAGCAGACATATTTACATAACTACTAGACATTTTCCAGATGTAAGTATGAGTGTTTACCCGTAATTATGATGTCTGAACCATAAACATTTCAGACTGCTGCCATCGTCTGCATCTAATTGTTAATGATTACAGCTTTTGTGAAGAGGATTTAACATAGGAAAACTATCCCACTTGCATGTTTGTCATATAGCAACAGGAGCTGTTTTGTGTTACCTTTGACTCCGCTAATTAATATGCTTTAAAAATTCTCCTATCACAACTACAGCCCTGTTCATTAAGGTCCGTCTACATGTTGCCATGGCACGGCCTGGTAACACATTCATTGCTGTTGTGTTGTCATGTTAACCCATAAACACCCAAATATCCACCAGTGACCAGAATCATTCACTCATGAAATGTTTAATACCTGTCGATCCACTAATCATGTAAATAATTGGTGTAAAATACAGTTTTTCATCTTTTCATGGTCATCAGATATGACCCATTTGGATGTTCAGAGGCTCCATAGTTATTGTGGAAACACCGTCATCTTCTACAACATTGATTCACCAGTAAAACCCATGGAGTTGGATCAATGAGAGTGGATGGAGACACTTCTTTTACATTCAGTTAATGATATATTTTGCAGAACAATTGATTTTTTCTTCAATTTTTTTCTATTTTTGGATATAATCACCCTCAACTTTAATCTGATTTTTAATTAACATCCTAATCAATACATTAAATATAGGAAAATACTTGACTTTCACTTAAAAATGCAAAATACATTGCATGATATTAGAGTAAATTCATTCATTCATTTGTTTCGAGCAGACCAAACCAACAAAACTTTTATGTGTACAAGGAACTAATAGCAGAGCAAATACATTAATAAGTAGAGGTGAACAAGACAATATAGCAAATGCCAAAATAAATTCAATAAGTACCTCTCAAAAAGGAGTGGGAAGAAGAAAATGTTTTAAATCCTACCCCCACCTCACATCTATACAACACAATACATTACTTTTGCTTCCTTAATGATACAGTAAGTATAGTAATTTTAGAGTCCTAATAATGTAAATAGAAAACAGATTAGGAAAACTGAAGTACATTACACATAGTAACTATCTAACTGACAGTCAGCATAACTTATAATACTATATATTTCAACAATAATTACATACCAACAATTAGGGATGGGAATCGAGAACCGGTTCTTTTTGAGAACCGGTTCCCAGTAGCTCGATTCCTTGGAATCGTTTGCCTGCCTGCTTAATGATTCTGCTTATTGATTCCGCCTTCGTTGTGCATGCGCGATGACGTCACACGTATGCTGCATTGTTTTGGTCAGAACGTAACCAACATGGCGTTGAGGCAGAAACGATCTAAAAGGATGACACCAGGTCCATTTACTTGGAACACTGTCAAAGCTTCCATGTCTTCAAAAGGGTGGAATCCCTCCAATATCCTCAAACATTTGTCCACAGCATGTGAATCATTTACAGGAATGTCATGTATTTGATACTCAGCGGCGCTTGTGAATGTAGCGGCAGAGTGAATGCCAGGCCGGTTCCGGCGTGGGCAACAAACGTCATAACTCCCCAAGTACAAGTTTCCGAAGGTAAGAAGGGAAAGGAAATGAGGTGCACAACAACGGGAGACAAGCCGAGCCGAGTCGAACCGGTTCTACGTAGTAAAAATCCGGCAATAGAGGAATTAGTCTTTAGTCTTTAGTTTCACTTTCACTGTACACCCCCCCGAACTGGAACTGGAACCAGCCCGGCGTCATCTGTTATTATTATTTGTACATACTGTATATGTTATGTTTTCTGTGCAGAGATGGAAATATAAAAGACAGTTAATGCAAATACACCCGTTTGTACTCTTTTATCCCCTTACCCAATGAGAATCGATAAGGAATCGGATCGATAAGCAATATCGATAATGGAATCGGAATCGTTAAATTCTTAACGATTCCCATCCATACCAACAGTGGTAAACAACAGGCACATACCAACAAAAGTAAGAAAGCGGAAAGGATGGAATGGCCCAGCTATTAACAATAAGCCCCGCCCTCCCAATGGTGATAAATCACTCAACAACAGTTAAAAATGAAGAAAAAATTCATTTGGGAGTTGACACAAAAACAGCATTGGGTCTTTATGGGTTAATGTTCAGCAGCTTTACAGACCTGTTAAGTGCGTCCAGCCCCTCTGAGCGTCCTGCTGACTGTGCAGCAGTACACTCACAGGACAGATAATGCAGTGGGATGAGAGGTGTGGTGAAACATAAAGGTTTACTACTCTGCTGTGATTATTTTAAAGTAGGTTTGTACCGGCGTCAACACTAGCACTGATCACACTCCATTATGAACCAACGTAGAGTTTAAGAGTGAAGACCGCCCACTGTTCTGTTGGCAGTGAGATGCAGCTTTGGATTAGTAAAGCGGTCAGAAAGTGTCCCAATTGGGCCAATGCCCAGAGATAGTTTCCTGATTACTACTATTCCTCACCATGTGACGCTGTTTCTGCTCTGCGATCAGCCCACTCTCCACTTTCTTCAGTCTTTTTAATAAATCAGATTTCGATGCCAGCTCAGCGTTAGTCAGAGTGTAGTGTGAATCACTTGTGGGGGCAGAGTCTTTGCATCACAAAGCAAAGAAAAGCATCGGTTACCCATTAGGTCGGTCCACTAGGGGCCTGTTCACACCTGCCATTAACAGTTTTGTTGCGAACTAATCACACGTGGACAGCTCCAAGTGCGTCTGTTCACACACGGCTTTACAGTGGGTCTAGAGTGATTCACCACAGACCAGATCTGTGTTTATGTAAATAAAAAAGATCATCTCTAGCCTAAAACATAGTGTCAGCTTTCCATTCCAGTTTGACATGCTGGTCTTGCAAGGTTTCTTGCAACTCTGTAAAAAAGGTGATTCACTGTGTGGCTCGAAGACTAGCACACAACTTTGAAGGCGGAATGTTTTCTTGCGTCTTATTCAGAGTCCAATACATCTTGAATGTCAACCATTCCATTTGTTTTATTGACTCTTTTTACATGCCACAGGCTTTAAGGATTATTGGATCTTCAAGCACTTCAACACCAGTTTCTGTGAACTTTCTGTCAGATGTGCACAGTCAGCACGACACATATGAAGCACTTGTATTATATCTATAATAAAAATGTTCATGTATCTTTTAATATACTGCCATTGATGTGCTGAGCGTCGCACACACACGACATTAGCTGAGTAGGCATTCCATCAGAGTGTACCAATATGCATTTGTGGTTCAACTGCTTAAAGAATGCAGTCCCAGATTGCCTCAGAATGTGGTCTAAGAGATCAGAGCTCTATGTGTCTGGGGCTCTAGGTGTACCCAGGTGTTTGGGTGTTTTTCAGGAGGGGCAGAACATCAGCCACCGTTGGCCCCAGTGTTTGTTGCCTTCTGTCTACCCACTCTAACACTCTCAGTGTTTTCAACCTTGGGGTCGCCTGAAATTTCTAGAAATTGAAAAAAAATAAATAAAAATTACTAATAAAAAATATATGGTGAGTTGAGAGAGACAATCACAATACTTAAAAGACATGACAAACTGTGAAGCTGAAACTGAAGCACTGTGGTACTGTTTATCCCACTATATAATGCGCATTGTCCGTCTGGCATCCGGTGTCCAATCGATGTTGCAGCACGGGAGGGCATTTTAGCCATGGGTATAATGCCGCTAGTCTTTCAAATGTTCATTGTGGTCAGTTTAAGAGGCTGAAGCTCTTTCATAATTCATTGTTTGAGTTCTTGTTTGTTCAGTATTAATTGTCAGCCTTGTAAATCCAAGCTGGACTGACTGTACAAATCCTGACCAAGAAAAATAAAATTCTCACTTTGTGCTGTAATCTACACCTGGATTTTCTGCCTCCGTCCATAAAAATATACATTATATGGACTAAATGTGTCTAAAATTATTGTTTATTTGCAACATATTACAGCAAACTATTACATGATGAAAAAGAAATTAATTTTAGCAAAAAAAAAGTCTCCGTTTCGAATGTCTGGGGTTGCCAGAAATTTGTGATGTTGAAATGGGGTCACAAGACAAAAAAGGTTGGGAACCACTGCTCCATCGCTTTCTCACCATGAGGTTAGATTCCCTCACAACAACACATCTCCACCAGTGTGTATTTCTTTTCTCTACTCAGAGAAGCCTAAAGTCTGGTATACACTGTGCAATTTTGTTCTATTCCAGACGAAAGATGAGAAAACATAGCGACATCTTTGGTCTTGGTACAAAATGATGGTCTTATGTTGCACAATGATGGAGATGCTTGTCGTCCTGGTCTTGGGACCAAATAGAGTGTGGGGCAAAATTCTGACAGAAAGTTAGGATGAGCATCTCACAGTGTACTGCTGCTACAATCTGTTACCAAAGCAAAAGAACACACCATGACATGACACATTTAGAAACATGACAAATATCACTTTGTAACATCAGCACAATCAATGTCTTAGCGTCATTGTTTATAACAATGATGCTGCACACAGACAACACACACTAATGTTGTTTAACTCTGTACTTAAGTCTGCCATTCAGTTGCTTTTTTCATTACTTGGTCTATATGTACATTGTGTCCATGATTAGATTAACTCTCATAGTCTAAAGGAACCTTTAACTAGTGATCAACTGACTTATTTATGATTTTGTAAAATGAATACTTCCCTTTGGTAATCAGCTTTTACCATCATAACTATGTTATATATACAGGGTGGGGAAGCAAAATTTACAATATTTTGAGGGAGGGATTGAAAGACAGTGTATGACCAATTAGTTTATTGAAAGTCATGAGAATTTATTTGCCACAAGAAAATTGACATAATAGAAAATGTTTTTATTCTATGTGTCCTCCTTCTTTCTCAATAACTGCCTTCACACGCTTCCTGAAACTTGCGCAAGTGTTCCTCAAATATTCGGGTGACAACTTCTCCCATTCTTCTTTAATAGTATCTTCCAGACTTTCTTGTAATAGTTTTGCTCATAGTCATTCTCTTCTTTCCATTATAAACAGTCTTTATGGACACTCCAACTATTTTTGAAATCGCCTTTGGTGTGACGAGTGCATTCAGCAAATCACACACTCTTTGATGTTTGCTTTCCTGATTACTCATATGGGCAAAAGTTTCTGAAAAGGTATGGATAATAGTGTTAGGTATGATTATGACATCAATATATGTTTGGTTTCAAAACAATTGACGTAGTGCCTGCTGAGAAAAAACAACTAAATGTTCATTGTAAATTTTGTGTCCCCACCCTGTATATATATATATTTGGTGATTTGCTAACTTCATTTCTATTTGTAATTTCGATTTAAATGTATTTAATTAATCTTTGTTTTCATGCAAAGCCTCTGCAGCTACTTTGGTTATGGTGTTCAATGGTCTATTTATGAAACTATGTAAGTAAACAACAAAACAAAGCCAGATTTTCTGTAGCTATAGAAACAAGTCAAACTTCACAGATGTTCGATGTTTTCTTCTCAGTAGAACAGAGGCAAAAAGCAAAGCCACTGGCATGTACTCGGTCACATCATGGCTTTTCATTTCATTTGCACATATTCTGCACATGATGTGAATGACAGGAGCCATCTTTTCAGTCTGAGTCTGGGTCTGATTAACAGGGGTCCAAATCAAAAACTTTCGCTTTAAATTGCAGAAAAAGTTGTAATAACAGGGTCAAGGTCAAGCCTGAGTCTGATTACTGCTGACAATGAATCAAAATGCAGTGAGAGACATCTGGGACAGCTTTCATCTGATCCATCCCAGCTGGTTGCCACTGGGTGCGTTTGGCTTGTCCAAAGGCCAATTCAACATGCGGTGCCATGCTGTTCCAGACAATTATTTTTCTGAGTCATGAATGATTAATTCTGTATTGAGTTGTGACTCAGGAACGGAAGCAGTCATTAGGGAGGCAGAAATGCATGTTGACTGAACTCTGCAAGAGTGACTGAAATTAGATAATGGAGAAGAAAGGTGACCTTTTGACTTGCAATCACATTAAATTATTTTTATTTGGGATCAAACAAACTAAAGTGCACAATATGGAAGCAAGTGTGTTTTTTTTATACTGCAGTCTCCAAGGGGGGGCAGCATGAAACACAAGGGTGTAAGATGACTGAACAAACTGGTGGGAAAAGCTGGATCAGTGACTGGAAGGAAGCTGGAGTCACTGGGCCTGTGGTGGAGAGGCTGAATAATAATATGGAGGACAGAGGAGGAGGACTGAGATCATCCTCTGAGCTCCAGTGGACACTCACCTCACTGTGCTGTCACTAGTGTTGTGCAACTTACTTCCAAACTGTTACGCATTACAGATTACATGTTCATGTAATTTAAAAGTAATTCCTTACCTTACAATATTACTGCCTCAGAACTGTAATACGTTACATGACTCCTGAATTACTTTTGAGTTACATACAGAGTCTCGTCATAAAGGGCGCATAACCTCCCCAGTACAAGAGATAGGAGAGCCTTGGGACACATAAATTTGGGCACAAAAGAAATGTGGATGGATAGCTCGGTAAGACCCCAGTCGATAAATTCGCAATAGCTAGAGAATTCTAACTAGCCATAGAAACATTAGCTTACCTTGTCATTGCTGATCACAGGGATCATGCTGACTAGCTTCTATAAAGCAGGGTTAGGGTTAGTAATGAACATAGGTCCATTTGGCCAATGGACTGTCTTCTGCCATCTTCAACCATTGGCTGAACACCAACAGGAAATAGAACTTTCCTGATGCATTTTTGATTCCTTAAGGCACAGGTGTCAAACTCCAGTCCTCGAGGGCTGGTATCCTGCATGTTTCAGATATTTCCCTCTTCCAGCCTCACCTGGTTCAATTAATGATCAGCTCATCATCATGCTCTGCAGAAGCCTGATAACGATGGAATGGCTTCCAGGTGTGTAATGGAAGTGGGAAACATCTAAAACATGCAGGATACCGCACCTCGAGAATCTGAGTTTGACACCTGTGCCTTAAGGTCTCATGGTCTTGCTTTTTTTTTTTTTTTTTTTTTTTTGCCATTTGAGCAATTAAATTATGGCTGAAAAGTGTATTGTAACGCAAGTAATACTGAACATCTACCAAGTAAAATATTACTGAAAACTGAGTAGTATTGCCTTACACTACTGTGTAACAGCAAAAAGTAATCAGTTACTGTAATGCATTACTTTTGTAATGTGTTCCTCCCGACACTGGTTGTCAGAATGAACTTTACAGATCCTTCCTCCTCACTACCATCAGACCATACAACACATGAATCCAAGGAAACACATTTTAAGGTGGCACTGCTTTGATTTGACTTACTATGACATAAGTCAAGTTCATTGTTTATTTTGACTAAATAATATGCAAACATTGAACTAATCATGTGTTTTGTCTTAATGTGCATAGAAGCAGAGGATTGTTGGAAAGACTGACTCAGTCTTATTGGTGCGTATCTTTCTGTAACCTTTTCTAGAGGAAAAAAGTCAACCTTTGCTAACAAGGCTGATTCTGAACTGCAGTGAAATGTTCCAACTGACCCACATTTCCAGCAGGTGAGCTGTTATTTTAGCAATTTGTACAAACTCCTGTGCCTAGATGTGTATTAGAAGTTGTGTGATATGTGTTAAAGCCCTGTTAGAATGGACAGAGATACTGACACCTCACTAAAATGCTTTGACACTTTATTCATTACAAAACCAGAGCCCCTCTTTCACAGCACTCATGTTATGGGAATATTTCTCCTTTATTCCGGAACAACGTCTGTATAAACAAAACGGTGGGATCATTTGGTCCCACCTTTATCACAGTTTTGTAACACCTCTGGAGGGAGTAACAGAGCCACGATAAAAGTAGAATCATGAACGTTATGTAAAAGGAACACGTCTTGTTCCGCAACCAAGGTGTGACGATTTGATGACGGCGATCCCCATGCCAGAGAGACAGTGGGCGCATATGAAGGTAATGACATGGCTTCATGCCACTGGTGGTGTCACAGCTACATGCCAGGGTGCCGCAGTTTCATGCCGAGGGTGCAACAGGTGCCATGGCTTTGTGCCAGAGGTGCCGTGGCAACATGCCACCTGGGGCAGCTGCCGCAGAACCCATGCCAGCGCCTTCATGTGTGCCTGCTGTCTTTCCTGCGCTGGGGGGATTTAAAAATGAATGCTGGCTGTGTACAGTAAACAAACATAACAACACAACCACAAAGATGTTGGACTGGGGAGACGCTGAGATCTACGAGCTGTTGCCACTTCAGGTGGAGGATCTATCTAAGCTAACATTTGTGGAACGGTGACTCTGGAGGCTCATGCTCGGGGTATTTCCAACGTGGAAGTGATATGTCACACTATACGCTGTGTCACCACCCGTTTGATTTGTGTAAAAGTCCAGCCTGTCTCATCTCTGTTACTCCTTTGGCTTGGCTGTGGAAATCGGTCAGTGGTGGAAAAAAAGGTGGGATCACCATCTGACCTTTTTTTTGAGATCTTTGTATAAAAGTGGCTACTGAATGTATAACCATGGAGACATGGCTTTGAACAGCTGCAACCAAACTGTGACCACAATAAAGGGTTAAGTTAAACTTTACAGCAAGGTTCACCTCACCCTTTGTAGCAACTGACCAGGGCCAGATTAACACTTCATTGTACCCTGGGCAACAATATTCAAGGGCCCCATCATCACAACCCCAGGATCCCTATAATCTGGCAAAATACAGAATAAGTTCCAGGAATATATGTACGAGGGCTGTTCAATAAGTTCATGGCCTCACCCAGAACAGAACAACACAGACTGACAATTTATATTTTATTTGTCAACATAATCTCCATTTACAGCAATGCACTTGGTCCATCGATGTTCAAGCATCACTATCCCATCACCATTGACACGGACCAATGCATCTGATTTTTACTCAGTATTTCTGGGTGAGGCCATGAACTTATTGAACAGCCCTCGTAAATATACCCCATACTTCAATATCTAACTATTATCAAATGCATTTTGATGTACAAATGTGTAAATGCTCGTAGAACTACAAGTGCACCACTATAGCCTCTTGTCAAGGCCACTCACTTGCATATGATGATATGAATACAAAACACATTAGCATCAGTATAATCTAAAATTGATCCACTACATTAGAAAGAGAGGGAAGTGTCCTCCATTTTCACAAAAGATAAATAAGAAACCATTTCCAAAGTATCCAGTATTTATTTAAGAATACTTTTTGCAGACAGTTTCATTTATAAGCAAAAGATAACCAGATATTTTCGTTATGCCTGAGCTACCCATGGCCCTTCAGAGGTCACGGGCCCCTGGGTAATTGCCCAGTTGCCCATATGGTTAATCCGGGTTTGCAACTGACACATAACATAACATACAAGAGAACCCTGAAATAGAAATAAATGTGAACACGCCTGTAGACCATTAATGCAGAGTTCAAAGCTTCAAATGTGGTTTTTCTAACTGTCGCACGTCTTGTGATGAATGACGACCTGTACGCCTGCCAAAATACATTGGAGTTGTAACAGACAGAGGCAGTTCCCTCATCATTTGTCATTTCCTCTGTGTTTTTTTTTATAACTTCCATTTCCCGCTGTGTCAGAAATTGTAAAATACCAGCTCTTAATGTGAGTCTAATTACTTGTAGTCATTGATCAAAGGGGTTAAATCAGCAGCAGTCAATTCAAGTTTTAAGATTCTAACACAGCTATTGTTATGTATATTATGAATGCATTTAATGCTGCAATTTAACGAGAAAGAACTGTGTGAAATCATTGTTTTAGTGCTTTTTTTTTTTTTTGTCTTTGTGAGTTTGCGTTTGAAATGAGGTGTTAAAAATTCCTTTCATTTCCATTTGATAATTGGGCTGAACCCTGCAGCCAATTTCTTTCAATTCACTAATATTCTCTTTGCACGGTACCAACAAGTGAATCTGGGATCTACAGTTAAAAAACAGGTACCAACCTTTCATAACTGCTAATCTCTTTAGCATTTTCATGATTACAAAAATATGGACTGTCCTGTTGTTTGTTATGGACTGTATACATTAGCCAAGTCATGTAACATTGCGATAGGACAGTATAAGCTCGACTTCTTCCTACTCCTTTTCATACATTAGGTATTGTTAAAGAGCCACAATAATATTATTATACATTTGTGTGATGTTAGTTTTCTTTTTCGGTTGATTTATTTCCATATATTGGAGTGCCCTTTTAAATCTGGAATTTCTTTTTTCTGCTTATATTTGAAATATAGTTGTTGTAATTATCCAAATTATGTCCAAAAATAACAAAGCGAGACTCTCGGTTTAAAAATACGCATTCATTTTACTGCGTGCGGCAACTTGAAAAAACATACAACCTTTTGCAACTCGTGGCATACATACATCTACTTCCGTGAAAATTTCCTGTGCTTCTTGGGTAATGCTAAGCCTCATGGGAAATGTAGTTATCTTAATCTTAGCATTCACTATGGCTTATTTTAGCTCAACTTTTAACATAAATCACAAATAAAATACACTGTATATTTTACTCAGAAATAAATTAACATGAAATTGCATATGTATCATGAAATTATAATAAATCTAAACACAAATTACTTGTACTTTATCTTTCCCCAAATAAAGTCACAACAAAAGTCTACACATCTGTGACGTACATGTCTTTAAAACGAGCATCTATTCTTGTTTATATAGAAGGATGCTCTCCCTCCCACATATGGACAATGGATCAGAGAGCTTATGCATCATATTCACCTAGAAAAAATTAGATATACCATCAAGGGTTCCACCAGAAAATTCTATGCCACTTGAAACCCATTTATCAGCTTTGTAGAAGGTATGGTAGCTCCCAACATACAGTATCTATGCAACTCCAATATCTGTGTACCTTTATTATTTTATATTTTAATTCATTTATTTTTAAACTTCTTTCCCCTTATTTATTTATTCACTTAAGTATATGTGAACTTACAAATATGCATGTGTGTATATGTGTACATGCAGTATATTTATATATGTGTTGAGGGAGTGTTGAGCCGCATTATGTAATAAATTCCCATTATGTTATAAAAGTTCAAAATGTAATAAGAATGTCACGTCATCTTGTAATAAAGCCGCATTTTGTAATAAACTACGTCAACGCATTATGTAGTAAATTTTTTCACATTATGTAGTAAGTTATTACAATTTGAGAAATCTATTACAAAATGCACTTGACATATTTTTATTTAAAAAAAATGTAATAACATGGTTCATTACATAATAACAATCCAAATTAAAATAATTTCAGAGCAGTTTAGAAGAAATTAGTCACAGGAGCTACAGGTAATGTAATTAGAACTTGAACCACACAGTTTAAAGATTAATTTAGTACATTACATGTTCCTGAAAATAAAAATGTGTTAAGTGGATTTTGTAATAAATTTCTCAAATTGTAATAACTGACTACATAATGTGAAAAAATTTACTACATAATGTGTTGACGTAGTTTATTACAAAATGCGTCAGTTTATTACATAATGTGGCTTTATTACAAGATGACATGACATTCTTATTACATTTTGAACTTTTATTACATAATGGGAATTTATTACATAATGTGGCTCAACAGGGAGTTTATATATTTTTGTACGCAAGTATATTACATCTGGCTGTATATAAATTTAAGATTCAGTACATGGGGTGGGCGGGTGGGCAGTTGGATAAGAACAGGAACAAGTGTTTCATGTTCAAGTTGTATGTTTCTTGTTGTACATTTGAAAATTGAAAATAAAAAAAAGACCTTGATTGGAAAAAAAACAAAAAGCAGCATCACTTTCCTCCTTTTGTTTATCTGGTTTTCTTTCATATTTGTGATTTTATGATGGAAATGATCCATGGTTTTGCTTGAAATCCTATGTGCATTCGTCATTGTCTTGCACATGCAGTTTTTTGTATCATTTGTTTTCTATGATACTGGTGGATTTTCTGTGTGACTGAAAGGACCCGGTCAAAATGGATTTGTCGATGGGAAGTTGATTCTCCCCATGCCCCAGAGTCATGAGCTCGTGAACTCTGAGGATTGATTTCAGACCAAGGATTTACTGATCTCCCGGTTTCTTCTGATTGGCCTTTAGCTCCACTAAACGTTTCCCTCAGGGGGGTGGGGCTGATGGGAAATGAAGCCATTTTCAGGACTATTGGCTGTAAAGCTCCCAGATGAGAGAGGCTGGGGACCATTTTATTTACAATGAGCAGAAAACCTCCATTCTATGGGGAGAAAGGGGAAGAAAGAAGGTGGCAATAGAGGTGGGAGAAATAGAAAGGTGTAATATAATAAAGATAAGGCAACTGGAAAAATATATTTTCGCCATTGTCTAAGACCATTTCTATTGGGTATGAATATGAGAAGATCGACTGCTTCTACGCTCATTCAACCTCAGAAAAACAACCATACTGGCTGCTTATTAAAGGGTTAAACAGGTTAAACAACCAGTGTCTACCAATGCAACCTTTTGTATTTGTCTTCAATGAAAAACTGCACAGGAAAAGTAAAGTGACAACACTATCTGGTAATGTTTCTAACCTTAAAAGACCTACAGGGGTTGGACAAAATAATGGAAACACCTTAAAAAATCAACAAACTAGAAGCACTCGGACAGCGCAGACCTCCGCCAAGGCTGATCAGTGCCCCCCCGTGGGCCCCCCCACGCCAAGGAGGTTATGTTTTTGCCAGGGTTTGTTTGTCTGTCTGTTTTTTTTTTTTGTCTGCCCGTTAGTGTGCAATATAACTCAAAAAGTTATGGACAGATTTTGATGAAATTTTCTGGTCGCCCCCCCCCCCCCCCCCCCCCCCCCCCCGAGATCACCACCAAAATTTAATCATTTCTTCCTTATCCCATTTCCAACAAACCCTGAAAATTTCATCAAAATCTGTCCATAACTTTTTGAGTTATGTTGCACACTAACGGACAGACAAACAAACAAACCCTGGCAAAAATATAACCTCCTTGGCGGAGGTAAATATAATTTAATATGGTGTAGGTCCGCCTTTTGTGGCAATTACAGCCTCAATTCTCCGAGGTATTGATTCATACAACTTGTGAATTGTTTCCAAAGGAATTTTAAGCCATTCTTCAGTTAGAATACCCTCCAACTCTTTTAGAGACGATGGCGGTGGAAATCGACGTCTTACTTGAATCTCTAAAACTGACCATAAATGCTCAATAATGTTGAGGTCTGGGGACTGTGCCGGCCATACGAGATGCTCAACTTCATTAGAATGTTCCTCATGCCATTCTTTAACAATTCTAGCTGTATGGATTGGGGCATTATCATCTTGAGGTGAAGGTGTTTCCATTATTTTGTCCAACCCCTGTATTTTTGTGGTGACTTTTAAATGAAGTTTTTTCTACATCTAACCCTTCCCTAAGTGATTTATCTGTATTTATTATTTTATCCTCTACATTTTTCTGTTATTTTCCTGTATTTAACTCACTGACGATGTAGATGTTCATAAAAGGTCAGAATAAATGCAAAAGGTCATTGTATCAGAACAGAGAACACTTAAGGAAAAACTGAAGATTTCAACAAAATATATCTTTAACTGAAGGTAAAAACAAGTGACTAAAACCAGGGGTTTTACTGATGAAGAAATGTTACAGAAGATGATGATGTTTCTCCTGAACGTCCAAATGGGTCAAATCTGATGACCGTGAAAAGCTGAGAAACTGCATTTTACCTGAATTATTTACATTTATTTATTGCATTAGTGTTATTAAGAATCAAGAATTTTAGATCAGATGCTTTTTAGGTCTTTGAGGGTTTAATAGTAACAAACCGTAGATGGAGGTAGATGGGGATGGTTGTGGCGGAGTCAGAAATCTACGAGCTTAAACACAGGAAACCATTGCTTGTGTCCTGTTTCCGCTTTACAGTAAATTCTGTTCGTTTCTGACACATTCATCATGCACCTTTCTCAGCTTACACCTTAACTCAGGGCTGTCAAAGTCATTATAGTTCAGGGGCCACATTCAGCTAAATTTGATCTGCAGTGGGCCGAACCAGTAAAATAATAACATAATAATATATAAATAATGTCAACTCAAACTTTTCCCTATGTTTTAGAGTGAAAAAAGCAAATTTACATTATGTAAAGGTTTACATCTGAAATGTATCCTTTCTAAAGACGTGAATAACATGAACAAACTGAAAAAATAAGTGTAATTTTAACAATATTAAGCCTCAGTTTATCATTTACACATGTACATTATAACTTACAGATCACAGTGGATCTACTAAGACACAAAACATTTAGTAACAGGCAGAATCTTGTTAAAAATACACTTACTTCTCTTAAGACATTTCAGGTTGTTCATATTTGTTCAGGTTATTCACATTTTTTGCGAAATTATACTTTGTTTTAGTGTAAATACATACATTTATTATTAATATATTTACAAAGAGAAGAATTTTGAGTTGTCATTATTTCTATGTTATTATGATAGTATTTTACTGGTCGGACCCACTTGAAATTGAATTGGTCTAAATGTGGAACCTGAAATAAAAGGATTCTTATCATCTTAGTGTAATTTTTACATTTCACAAATTCATCCTAAGGGCCCGACTGGACCCTTTGGCAGGCCGGATTTACCCCCGGGCCGCATGCTTGACACCTGTGCCTTAACTCCTGCTCACAATGTAAACACTTATATAGTATGATTTAAAGAAGGGGTGTCAAACATATGGCTCGTGGGCCAAAACCAACCTGCTAATGGGTTCAATCTTAGCCTGGCCAGCCATCCCTCTTTTTCTCAATGAGAAATCCATCCGGAATCACGGGGCTTGAATCCAAATATGGAGGCGGGACTAACAGGCACTGAGTAAACCAATCACAGATAAGATGAATGTGATGCTTTTGTTAAAGAATCTTAAGAATACAAAGTGTAATCTGTAATTCAATCCTTATTTTTGAATCAAGTAAACATCCGTCAACAGTTGTAAAGAGAATTGCGGACTTGGAACTAACTTTGACTCACGACAAAAAGAGGTGTGTATGACGCATTGCGAAACACCCCCCCCACCCCCCACCCCCACCAGACTTAATAGAATAGATCATGCATATTTCACAGACACTGGCCCAATTCCAGACTGTTTTCTCAGTATTGAATACGCTGAAAAAAACGGACAGCTGGCCAGGCTAGTCCAATCTGGCTTGTGGGGTGAAATTGTGAAATGCAAAAATTACACTGAACATATTAACAATCAAGAATGTCAAAATCATTTGAGTTCAGGGGCCACATATAGACCAAACCAATTTACCTCGAGTAAATGTACCTAAAAATAACAAGTCCATATTTTCCTTGTTTGTTTACATTTACAAACTATGTTACAAACTATGAAAGTATGAAATGTCTTAAGAAAAGTAAATGCAATTGTACCAATATTCTGCCTGTTATTTAATGTCTTGTGTCTTTGTAATAATAATAATAATAATAATAATAATAATAATAATAATAATAATAATAATAATAATAATAGCTTTATTTATATAGCACCTTTTAAAAACAAAGTTTACAAAGTGCTTTTGACAGACAAGTGAAGGGCACAACAGCAGGATACAAGATGCAAGTAGAAAAACACTAAAACAGAAGCAACACAATAGGAAAAATGGGTACAACAATGCAGAAACATGACACTTCGAATAAATTAAATGAATTGGAATAAAGAGGGCAGGGATAACATAACATGATGCTGTCAAATCAATGCAAAAATAAAGGAGTGAGATAAAACAACATTATGTATGAGAATATAAACCAACAATCAAACAGGATAAGATTCAAATTTTAAAAAATTAAAAATTAAAAGGGACAAACATCACATAAAAGCAAGTCTATAAGAATGTGTTTTAAGAAGTGATTTAAAAGATGTCACTGATTCCACATGCCTTATCTCCTCGGGCAGGCCGTTCCAAAGTCGAGGGGCCCTGACTGAAAAGACCTGGGTTTGTTGATCCACTGTGATCTGTAAGTTGTAATGCACATGTGTATATGATAAACTGAGGCTTAATATGGTTAAAATCGCACTGATTTGTCTGAGGAAATTTCAGGTGGTTTATGGTTGTTCAGGTTATTCACATTTTTTTAAAGGATAATTTGTAGATGTAAACATTTTCATCATGTAATTTTACTTTTTTCACCTTAAAACACACAAGAATGTTTGGAGTTGACATTATTTATAGGTTATTATGTTATTATGTTACTTGGTCCAGCCCACTTGAGATCATATGTGGCCCCTGAACTAAAATGAGCTTGACACCCCAAATATATATGCAAATTTAATGCATTTATATTGTTTAAGAGTGAGTGGCAATCAGAATATTAAAATGAAAACAAAGCATGTTCTCCTACATTGGAAAATTACACATTGTCATGTAAGCCCACCTTAATTGTGACTTGAGGTGGAGTAGAGCACTTTACACGTTACCTCACGCATCTTCAGTATATTTAATACGACATTTGATTATTTGCATGGAGAAAGAAACCTCGCAGCATCTTCTTTTAAGTGCATCCTTAATCATGAAAACACGCAGCAGGCAGAGTAAAATGCAAGAGCTGCAGAAATGCCTTGAGGTAGTGGATGGCTTTTTGACCTTACTGAGTGTGTGTCTGTGTGGGTGTGTATGTGTGTGTGTGTCTACGTGTCATATAATCTTGCTCACCCACAGAAAAAAAAAACATCAGCACAACAAGGCAAGTGAAACATCAGCACAATGAGTCCAAAATGGGATCATCAAAACCCAGAGTAATCTATCATGCAACAAACTAGAGCCACTTTAGTGTATGTGAATTTGTGTGTGTATGTAAAGCCAACATCAATGAACAGATGAGCACACACAACTGCACTTTCACACTTTCTCAACTGTTGTAATTTTAGGAAATACAGTGTAGACCAGTGTGCAACAATAGCGCAGACATAACTGAGTGGAAGTGGGTCAGGTACTTTAGTCCACTATTGGTAGAGCATCTTCATACTGCATCAGCCTGAAGTAGACTTAGAGTAGAAATTTATTTAAATAGGGACGATACAGTTTAACATAGTTTAAAGGAGTGATATTTACCTATTTTAAATGGAATTTTGCATTTTAAAACATTTCCCTGTGGTCTACATAAACTGTAAATGCTATGCTGGGGTCAAAATTCTTCATTAATTCAACTCCACAGGTCCATCTTGAACCCTATTTCTGAGTAATGACACCAGAAAGGTTGTTTTGAGTGTTGGCCCTTTAAATGCAAATGATGTTAAATCTCCGTTATATGAATGTTGATGTTTACGGACGAACGAACGGACAGACATACATCCACTACCTTTCAGGGCAACTTCCAAAATACATTTTTCTCTATATCCAACCATTCCTTACTGGTTTATCACCATTTATTATAATATCACCCACTAAATCTTTCAGTGAAAATCTGGTGTTTTCCTATTATATTAGTATTTATTTCCTATTTAACCCTTTCATGCATAGTGGTCACTACAGTGGACAGTTATTCTACAGCTGTTCTCTTGTATATTCATGGGTTTTGTTGTTTTTCTTTCACATCAGCCAACATATTGGACGCTCATGCATCATCCCATACACTACAATTGATAACATTACTGTAACTTTGCTGTTCTTGATAAACCTGATCCAACATGTTTTAGTGTAAATCAGTTCCACGTTATTATTAGACTGTAATAAACTTTTTTTTTTTTTTGCATATTATCTCCATGAAGTGAATAATGACTAGTATTAGAGTATGTAAAAATGTGAGGAAAACATCAGATTAGCAGCATTAAAATGTTTTTCTTTCATAGTTTTTACAGTAAATACATATTTTTTGCTTCAAAAATTAAACGCATGGTGTCCAGCTGAGTGGATATTTTTGAAACTCCATGAAAAATAGCTTAATAAAAAAAATAATGGCATTGTTTTTTCAATTCCTAAAGAGTAATCAAATCACTCAAGAAAAAAATCTTGATTAAGGTTCTCATAATTCATACGTGAAAGGGTTAATTTACTGATTTAATGTTCATAAAAAGGTTATTGTATCGGAACAGAAAGAATTAAAGAAAAACTGACTTTTTCCAACAAAATATGTCTTTAACTTTAAATAATAACAAAAAAAAGTGTATACAATGTGTTATTTGTCAAACTACATGGGTTTTACTTAAATTATGGTGATAAAATGATATTCACTACAGAGTCTCTGAATGGACAAATAGGTCATATCTGATGTTGAAAAACTGAGAAACTGCATTTTACCTGAATTATTTAAATGTATTCATAGGATTAGTGAGCCAAAAGTTATTAAATATTTGATATCAGCAGATGCTTTTGGTCGCTGGCAGCTCTTTAGGACACCGATGGATAACAGAATTATACAGAATATGTTGGATGGGATGTTTGTGTTGGATTAACCACTGATCTGTTAAAGGACCAGTGGAATGTGACAAAGACATGGATGAATGTACAGAGCTGCTCATTGTACATCGCGCTGCTGAACCAATTTTCTGTCCACGAAAAATTACACAAAAATTAATAAACAAGAGCTTCACTCCTAAAATAAATCAATGTTCCACAGATGTTTTTGCACACTATTATAAGAAAGCGAGTTATGATATTGTGAATTTCTTCTTAAAACAACGTCAATATAAGTACCCAGATATGTCTCAAAATCATCACTACAACAGTTGGAATAAATAAATCTAATCACCAAAAGTAAAACTGAGTATCAGACTTCAAATCCAATGGTAACTTACCGGTTTGGTTTGACTTATCAGTTGGTGATAGTGTTCAGTTTAGACTTATCTGTACGTTTGTGCATCTGTTCATCTCATTAAAATGTTTCTGTTGCTACTTTTAGCTGCATTTTTTTAAATTAACGTGCATCCGCAAACAAATAAACTGTAAAAAATACAGCTGAAACAAAGATTCTCAAACTGTTTTCTTGTACTTTGTTCAATTTCTTGCATTTCCTCCTTTAAAAAAATGACTTTCACTACTTAATGAACGCTCCCTGTAGTTTCTTGGGCTGGCTGATGTTGGTTGGACACTGCCTTCTATGCAGAAAATCACCTTTTGCTTCTCATCTGCGGTTCACGCCACAACTATGCAATAATGTGACGTCATCTGCAAACAACCTGACATAAAAAAGTCACTTGGTATTCGTCAGGGTCCTGTGGACTTAATTTCCTGGAGAACATTAAAACGTTTTGATGACTCGTCGTGTCTTTAATGGCGTATACTAGCCTTGTGTCTCTAATTATCATGTCTCCTGTAGGTGACCTGTGAGCTCGCTAAAAGATAAGGGGTTGTTATTGAGTCAGATAAACGGGTGTACAGGAAGGGGGTAACGCCACAGATCTGGATTTTACAGAAAATACTTGAATATGTAAAAGCAAGTAGCAGTACACAAACCAGAGACTGTGATTGTGGACGTTTTATAAGAATTAAATGATATAACATGTATATAAGACAAAACTATAACATACTACCTCATCTATAAATGTGATTTAGATTAGATTAAATTCGATTAGGTTAGATTAGATTAACTGTTTTATTGAAATGACATGAGGACAAAACTACAGTAGATTACCTCATCTGTAAACACGATTTAGATTAGATTAGATCATTTTATTTGAGTAAAGTGATATAACATGTATATAGGACAAAACTATAACATATTACCTCATCTGTAAATGTGATTTAGATTAGATTAGATTAGATTGATCATTTTACTGGAATGAAATTATTTGACGTGTATACAAGACCAAACTATAATACATTATCTCATCTGTAAACATGATTTAAATTAGATTAACTGTTTCACCGAAATGAAATGAGGACAAAATTATTGTACATTACCTCATCTGTAAACATGATTTAGATTAGATTAGATTAATTTAGATTGACCGTTTTATTGGAATGAAATGATATAACATCTATATAGGACAAAACTAAACATATTACCTCATCTGTAAACATGATTTAGGTTAGATTAAATTGGATTAGATCAAATTAAATTAGATTGACCATTTTGTTGGAATGAAATGATATGTATATAGGACCAAACCATTGTCTATTACCTTATCTGTAAACATGATTTAGATTAGATTAGATTCAATTAGACTAAGTTAACAATTTTATTAAAATAAAATGGGGACAAAATTATAATACATTACATCACCTGTAAATGGGATTTAGATTAGATTCAATTAGATTAGATCCGGGATTAAAGCAAAAATTTTTCATCTGACTGAAAATTTTCTTCTGGTCAAAATCATTGGCCACTATTAAAAATGATGCAATACAATACTGCTATAGCATACAAGTTTATATAGTCAAATTTGGTACTACTGTAAAACACACTGAATGGGAGAGTGTACAGGTGTAGAAGATTAGTAACATGGATAGAAAAAATGTCATGAGTGGTATTGGTGGGGGGTCTGGGGGTCCTCAGAAAATTTTTAAAGCTTCAGGTCAATTTTGGTGCTCTCTGGTTAATTTTAAAGGGTATGAAAACCTTTGAAGCAAGTGAAAATAATAACTAGAAGAAAACCTTACTGCAAAAAATGAGTGAAAAACTTTTTATTTAACAGTTTAGGAACTCCTAAAACATAACTCCAACTCCAACAGCACATGAATTTTGGGGAAAATGTCTGTGTAAATGTAACCCTAACCAACTAATCTTTTATTTTTTCTTCTTTTTGGCACTGCAGATACCAAGGGTGTTACTCATTCATTCAGTTTTATCTTCGTACTGTACCACACAGATAGAAATAAGATGCTAAACGGGTCAAAATAAAGCACTTATGCAGTCGGGTGCGTAACCGCGTAAGGCCGCGGCGCGCACAGCCGCATGCACGGGAAGGGCACATACACACAAACACAAACACACACACTAGTCATATACCGGCAAGAGGAGATAAGCTATGAACCCAAACATGCAGGTCCATGTAGATCAGTTCCGTCTTCCCCTTTTTGCTGTGGTTCTTTCATAATGAAAGCTACTTGTTAGCACTAAACTAAAGTTAGTCTGGAGGCTGAACTTCGGTAAAGCTGAACTTGTCCATGTGTTTCTGAGGCACAGAATGAGCAGCGTTTCCTTCCAAACATAAATAGTCATCAGTCTCTCCTCCTGACATAAAAATAAAGAAGTCATCTTATTATCATCACTGTTAAACCTGTCAGCCCCCTGTGCTGACAGGTTGTGCCTGTGTTAAACACCTGCAGATTCAGGAAAGGATCACGGAGAAACACGTGGGGAAGTTACTTCAATAAGACTTTTTTCCCCCCTCAATTTTTCCATTTGACGGAAATCCGTCGAGGTGACGGAGAACTTTAATCCCTGGATTAGATTAACCATTTTATTGAAATGAAATACGGACAAAACTATAGTACAGTACCTCATCTGTGAACATGACTTGGATTAGATTAGAGTGTTTTATTGGTATGAAATGATATACGTACATAGGGCAAAACTATAACATATTACCTCATCTATAAACTTGATTTAGATTAGATTACATTCGATTAGGTTAGATTAGATTAACTGTTTTATTGAAATGAAATACGGACAAAACTATAGTACAGTACCTCATCTGTAAACATGTCTTGGATTAGATTAGAGCATTTTATAGGTATGAAATGATATATGTACATAGGACAAAACTCTAACATATTACCTCATCTATAAACTTGATTTAGATTAGATTACATTATATTAAATTAACCATTTTATTGGAATGAAATGGAGACAAAACTATAATGTATTACCTCATCTGGAAACATGATTTAGATTAGATTAGATTAGATTAGATTTTATTGATCCTGCAATGGGGAAACTCACTGGTGAAGGCAGCAACAGATTTACATGCAAGAAGAAACTGTGCATGCATAAAGTTAGCACATAAGACAAATATAATAAAACTCAAAATGCTATATACATATTTACATATTCTGATTCTGTTGGGATTCTGTTGGGTTTCTGTAAATTGGCTTAGAGTCTGGTTTTGACCAACTCTATATATAAAGTGTCATGAGATAACTTTTGTGATCTGGCGCTATATAAACAAAATTTGATTGATTGTGGGATTTGATTGGTTTTCCCCTGTAAGTCGCTTTGAAAAAAAGCGTCTGCCAAATGCATAAACATGCATATGAGTAGAACTGTGGTATGTCAGACAGAACAGATGACACACAAACTGAACAGTTACACTATTCAGATTTCATTGGCAGCTCCCATAATTCCACCCTACAACATCATTTATCACTGCGTTATTGGTTATCGTTTTGATTGAGAGACATCTAGTGGCAGAAACTACTGTACATCCATCCTTTTTCTATACGATGAATGTATCTTTCTAAATGTGAGCTCTATAAAATTAAATGCATCTTCCTAGCTTTCTGAATGTATCATATCTAACAATAAGTGACCATTTCATAGACGAGAGGAACACCTATTATCTTAATGGTTTTGTGTTGCCAGAGAGTACCATTTCTGAGACACTCAAGTACTTTTCTTTTTTGTGTGTGGCTTGAACAGGCTGAGGCATAGACACTGGATTTCGATGGATGTGTGGGTATAAATGGGGAAAATAAATGGGGGGGGGGGGGGGGGGGGGGGGCATGGGATCACTTACAACCTTACAAATCTCCTCCAGCTCTGCACTTCAGAACAATCAGCAAAGCATTATGAGGCACAAGATGGACACCATTGATTGAGCCTTCCTCCTTCTCCTCTTGAGGGTCCACTGCCAGCAAATGTGTCTTCATCCCCTACAATTAATTTAATCATCCTTAATAAAAGCATCCATTACTGAGGCAGCACCATCGATAGGCAGAAGTAGAGTGTTTACTGGTGAATAATCAAACATGGGAAAGTACTGATTGGTGTGCTGAGCCAAACACCCTTTTATGTTGCCAGTGAACTTGATCTTATTAATTTTCTGTCAGCTAAACTAGATGGTAACAGCTTTATCTTAATCATGGGTAGGCAGCTGATGTTTCATGAAAGTATTTAGCGGCAGAAAGAAATCAGCTGAGAAATTACAATGTTGGGTTATGCGTTTTCAATACTATATACAGTTGTGCTCATAAGTTTACATACCCTCGCAGAATTTGTGATTCTTTGGCCTTTTTTATGAGAATATAACACAAATATAACACAAAAGATAACACAATGATAACACAAAAACGTTTCTTTCACTCGTGGCTAATGGTTGGGTGAAGCCATCTATTTTTACCTCCGCCAAGAGGTATTGTTATCGCTTTGCTTTGTGTATGTGCGTGCATGCGTGTTTGGTTGTTTGTTTGTTAGCAAGATAACTCAAAAAGTTATGGATGGATTTTCATGACATTTTCAGGAAATGTTCATACTGGGACAAGGAAGAAATGATTAAATTTTGGTGGTGATCGGGGAGGGCACAAGGGCCCACTGATCTGCCTTGGCGGAGGTCTGCGCTCTTCGAGTGCTTTTCTTGTTGAAACAATGCGTTTTCTCTTTTTAAAATCATACTGACAACAGAAACTATCCAAATGACCCTGATCAACAGTTCACATACCCTAGTTCAGTGGTTCCCAACCTTTTTTGGCTCATGACCCCATCATAAATTTCTGGCGACCCCAAACATTCAAAATGGATAATTTTTATTTTTGTTGCTAAAATGAATTTGTTTTTGATCGTGTAATAGTTTGCTGTACTATGTTGCAAATAAACGTTAATTTTAGATGACATTTAGTCTATATAATGTATATTATTATGGACAGAGGCAGTAAAGCCAGGTGTAGATTACTGCACAAAGTGAGAATTTGATTTTGCTTGGTCAGGATATGTACAGTCAGTCCAGCTTGGATTTACAAGGCTGACAATTAATACTGAACAAACAAGAACTCAAACTATGAATTATAAAAGAGCTGCAGCATCTGAAACAGAACATAATGAACATTTGAAAGATAAACAGTACCACAGTGCTTCACTTTCACAGTTTGTCACGTCTTCTATGGATTACGACTGTCTTTGTCAACTCACCTTATAATATAACTTTTTATTTCTATTTTTATCAATTACTAGAAATTAGAAAAAAATCTAGAAAAAAATCCGGACCCCGAGGTGAAACACTGCCCTAGTTCTTAATCCTCTGTATTGGCCCCTTTAACATCAATGACAGATTCAAGTCTTTTGTGGTAGTTGAGGATGAGGCACTTTATTTTCTCAGATGGTAAAGCTGCCCATTTTTCTTGGTAAAACACTTTCAGTTCCTTTAAGATTTGGGGTTTTCTTGCATGAACTGCATGTTTGAGACCTCCCCAAAGTGGTTCAGTGATCGTGAGTTCAGGAGACTGAGATGGCCACTCCTTCACCTTCACTTTTTTCTGCTGTAGCCAATGACAGGTCGACTTGGCCTTGTGTTTTGGGTCATTGTCATGTTGGAATATCCAAGACTGTCCCATGCACATTCTGTCAGGGTAAGTAAACTTATGAGCACAACTGTACATGCAGATTGTTTATTCAAAGGTGATTATTTTATTTCTGGCAGATTTGACATAAACATGTGATGCTACAACAGTGAGTGTTTTTGTGATACTAAAATTGCCATAGCTTTGGGGGATTATTTCTACTTCTTGTCTTCAATGATAATGCAAAACACAACTTGAGGCAAAGTGTCTCTGTTTTGTCTTTGATGAGTTACACCAATCAGACAAGTGCAGAGCTGTAAGGAACTTTTTTTCTGATTCCTTTAGGAAAGCAATAAAATCTACATACATCACTTATAATGAACAAAATGTTACTTTATCCAAAATGAATACATTGCAAGTAAACTTTAGAAACATTTTTGATTTGGGACCGTCTTCAGGTTATCTGATTCTTCAATTTCCATGCTTTTGTCTATATTTCATTGATGCCTGGGGCCCAGTTTCTAACCACAAAGCATGCACGAGACAGTATGATACAGATGACACGACTGAGAATTGGCTGGATTTGCCCAAAAACATGTCTACAGTAGTAGGGGAGGAGAGATAAGCGAAGTGGACTTGTGACTAACACTCAGTTCTTTAAATTTTCATGCCAATGGGGGGGGGGGGTACATGGAAAAAGCCAGTGAAAGGTTCCTACTTCCCTAAACCTCCATCGATTAGACTTTGATGAAGGACCTTTATCACCTGCTGCTGCAGAGGAGCTGCATGACGCCAAACAGAGAACTGCAGTCACACTGGACTGGACCTGAGTTAAAAACTAGAATTCTGAAGCAACAGAGTGTGTAAGCCCTGATAACTTTTCACATACAATATATAATTAAAAAAAAAAAAAAAAAAAAAAAAAAAAAACTTTCCACAGGGGGATATAAAGGTTCATTGTCATAGTTAAATGTGTGTTTAATGTGGATGAAAATGACCAAGTCACTACATTCAGGCTCTTTTCATGGGTCGTTCCACGTTGATGGAACGCTCTACCAAGTGCTACAAGAACAGTCATCCCTGCCTATCTTCAAGAAGCTCCTGAAGACCCAGCTCTTCCGAGAGCACCTCCTATCCTAGCACTTTCAAACATTCCATTTTAAATATTCTAATAAGGTTTTTCCCAGGATAACCACAGATTCTTCCAGGATTATCTCTGGACCTGCTGCGGTGGTCCGGCCTCTTCCCTGCCCTCATCATCACCACTCACTTATCCTCAACCGCCTCCATGTGTCTCCCCCTACTCCCCCCTTCTCCCCCTCTCCCCCAGTCTCTATCTCTATCGCTCTCTCTTTTTCCCCTTCTCTACCCTCTCTCTTTAACCCCAACTGGTCAAGGCAGACGGCCATCCTCCAGGAGTCTGGGTCTGCTCCAGGTTTCTGCTGTTAAAGGGAAGTTTTTCCTCGCCACTGTCACCAGTCACAAGTGTTTGCTCCTGGAGGATTCTGTTGGGTTTCTGTAAATTGGCTTAGAGTCTGGTTTTGACCAACTCTATATATAAAGTGTCAAGAGATAACTTTTTTTGTGATCTGGCGCTATATAAATAAAATTTGATTGATTGAGTGATTTAATTGGTTTTCCCCTGTAAGTCGCTTTGGAAAAAAGCGTCTGCCAAATGCGTATACATAAACATAAACATATTCAGATATGACGTCATAGTGTGCACAGTTCTGGAGGCTTGAATGTAGTATTTGTAAATATTTACAGGAACAGGAGCTGAAAGATTAAGTAGAAAGAAAGAATTACAACATCAACCCTTTTGTCTGTATGGAATCACACCTGAATGCATAGAGGGGGGTAAATGTGACAAATTCATGGGGCCCAGTATTTTTGGGGGGTCCACAGAGCAGTGGAGGGGGTCCAGTGGACACAGGTTAGAAGTTGTGAAAATTCTGAGTCAGGTCCACGGTATAACAGAAACATAGAAGCCGGGAGTCAGACGTTCAATGTTAAGTTTCACTTTTGTTTTTCAAGCCCCTTGCGGTTGTATCAGCACTAATGAAATGCACCCCTATACCTCCAGTTGTTACATTATGTTTAATCCCCCCCCCCCCCCCCGCCCCAACAAATCCACAACAAACTGAATTTTATAAAGGGCCCACAACGCCACAACATTTAGCTTTCATGGGGCCCACAATTGGTAGTGGCGCCCCAGGATGGACATATGCTCATACTCCTCTACAGTGACAGATTAAGTTTATTAATATACGGGGGGTGGGGGTGGGGATCCATGTCCATTAGCTTGATAAAAAAAACAGAGAAAAAAGAAAATTAAAGCAAGTAATTAGTGAATTATTAACATTATTATAATCTTAAACAATTTACTTGAAGATTTTTGGCCTCCCCAGTACAGTGTCCAAAAAAATGTACTTTTCAATATTTATTTTATTCAAGAAAGGACAAATAATATAAAATGTATTTTAAATACAGTGTCTTGAATTGTTTTTCTTAGTTTAACCAACCAAATCCCCTCCCTCCCACCCTTCCCACATACATACAAACTACCACTAAACATGAAACAAAACAAAACTAAAAGAACAAAACAAAACAAAAAAAAAAAGAGGGGAGGATGGGCACAAGAATATAAATCATGGTATGGGTAAATTAAATAAAGGACACTTTCACATGTTCTTTCTAGCCAACAGGGTATATGATGCTATGGAAGAGTGTTGACCCTATCAGAATACAAAAAATATTAATTTTTGTGGCTATTGTATGCTTCCACCAACTAAAAAAGAAACACTCTTCCCAGACTCATAATATATGTAGTGACGTTTAATAAAATGCATTAAGCACACGGTACATAAAATCTTCTGTTATGGCCTCTCAAAACAGTTCAAGATGTGGTAGTAGAGTCTGCTAGATGTTTACAGACAAAGTAATGAATTAAATTTTTATTGACATTATATGATAGTATTGGTGGATGACCGAAAGGAAATGAGACATTCTACTGAATAAAAGGATAGATTTCTCTGAATTCGATTATTATTGGAAACATTTGATATAATGGAAGCTCACAGATCAATAGAATACACAGATTTGCATTGTTATTTTGTATTTTAATGAAACTATAATGTGGATCCTTTCTGTAAAGTGTATTTTTGGTGAATTCTTATCAAGAGTTATTCCTGTGTTGTGGTATAACATTCTGATGTCACTGTGACGCAGATTTTTTCAGATACAAAATATCATCACTTCATCATTTCATTCTATTTAAGTGTTGTGTGAAATTTAGTCCTGTGTAGTTTGTGAATTCTGGTCAAAAATGTGCTTTGTTGAGTCACAAGGAACAGACATATGGGTGCACTGGAGGATAATCCATGTGAAAGCTGTGAACCTTCTTGATTTCGCAAATTACCTCCATTTCAATCATGAGGCAGAGTTGAAAAGACGAGGGTGTAAAAGAGAGCTACTTAGCCCTCTTGACAATCAAGGCAGCGGCTATTCACTACAACGTACGACTGCACAGAAGGACCTGTTATTTTGCATGGTGAATGCAAGCTGTGCTGAGCAGGTGGGTTGTAACTTGGATCTTTAGACGTGACTGACATATACTGCAGATTTATTTATTCCGTACACCTGTCTGTGAATTGTTATTTCCATTGCCTACCAGAGATATGGCCGTCTACAGGTGAAAATAGTCTCATTATCACTGCTCAGTCAAGTCGATGTCTGTACGTGGTGCCTATTTCACAAGGTTCTATGTGATTATTGGGTCACAGAGGTGTTTGGTAATTAAGCGGGGGAGCTGAGAGGTCCCAGAGCTGGTCAGCATCCATCCTGACAGAAGCATGACACCCAGCAGCATGAAGGGGAACAGCAGGGGAGTTAGCGGAGACAGCCTTTTCCTGCTGCTGTCGCTCACCGCTCGTTCCCCCTCCCGTCCTTCAGCTCCCCTTGGACAAACCGGGATTATGAGCCGTTCCTGCTGACTAGCCATGGTGGCTCGGTGTCTGTCTTTGGCAGCAATTGCGTGTTTGCAGAAGTGCAACACACCCGGAGCTGCACTCTAAATCATGAGAGCTGTGACGGGGACCATGGAAACAAACACAGGAGGCACTGCTTACACATAACATGGGCCAACGCTGAATAACACCTTATTGTTTTCCCCACATCACCAATCAGTCCTCCTTCATAAGCAGATGCACCCACTCATATCCTTGTATAATACCTGATTTAGATTGTTTGGCTTTACTTGAACCATCCGATCCAGTGTTTTCTTTTCATTTTCTTGGAATGAAGAAGATAAACAAGTGGAGATAGATTTATTTACAGTCAATCCAAACACTTTTTGAGCTCATATCTTAAGGAAAGGCACCAAGCATATGGTCAATCAAATACTAATCTAATCCTGCAGGAAAGTAATAAAAATTGGTTTTACAATAGCTATTAAATATGTCACAGCTCAGTATGAGAAGGTATTGGATGAACAGTGATCAGGACTCAAGTAATTACTGTAGCCATGATTAGAAAGGCCTCCCTGTACTAAAAGTAATTGGAAAAAGTTCCTGTTGTGTTTCAGCAATCAGGGTGATATATTAATAACCAGAATGACAGTGGGTAGTACAGCTACATATGTGGAGGGGAAAAAAAGCAGATTAAATTTAAGTTTACCTATATCCTCTTCAAGTTTTAATGTAGAAGTTCATTAACGGGGTTTCATGTAGTACTGATATTCCAAATTCTCAACACCAGGGGGAAACACTCAAACATGTTTAGGACTACAAAAACCACCAATAAATTCTATGGGCTGGATCTACTAAGATCCCAATTTGCATGTACTAACTCGTGTGCGCAATCTAGAATTTTGCATGTGGGGTTGAACCGTGGTTTGCGGATGATTTACTAAGATTGCTTGCACAAATTACAACAGGTGCAAAGTCTTTGAAACCACCCTATTTAAATGAGGATTTTGCATGCGCTATTGGTTGTCGTAATGGAGAGAATATGCTGGAAAAACTGCTCTGGGATACGGGAGCAGGTCTTTTTGGACCCTGGATGTTTGGAGCATGAGACGGCCTGGGTGCGAAACATCTGTCAGTCTCGGTTTAACCACAAATCACCTCCGTTTTCTGTACAGTTTGTGTTGTTAATAGCTGCAAGATCTTCAAACAACATCAGAACTATCACAGTTTTTTTTTTTTTTTTTTTGTAGTTTTGTTTGTTTTGTTTTGTTTTTTTTCTCTCTCTTCTGCCCAGTTTACGCAGTTCTGGTTGTAGTTATTGTCACCATTATAATTGTCTCCATGGTTGTTGCTGTTTGTATTGTTGATACTTTCTTGTGAGGGTCTTCTCCACCTTCTTCTCTCTTGTTCTCTCCCCTTCTTCTACCCCCCCCACCCCTACCCCCCATGTCAGGTCCGGCATCGAAACGTGGTTCAACAAAATTCATAATAAACACAGTAGAATATCAAAGGGCGCTTCATATACTTTATGAAGTTACCCTTGGCAAAGGAAATTTGTTCAGCACCAAAAGGAACCAGACTACCATTCTACTGTTAGAACGCTGGACAAGACAAGTAGGAAAAAAAAAAAAAAAAAAAGTAGTGTGAGATACTCCCTGGTAAAATGTCCAAATAAAAGAGGATACACAAGCAAAGGTGTTAGAAAAATGGGCAATGATGACTGGGAGTACAGTTGGTGTCGGCTGCTGCCTTATCGGTACAGACAGCTGCCTGTCAGTCAGCTGAGCCCAATTAAAAAAGAAAGAAGAGAGAAAAAAAAAAAAAAGAACTATCACAGTTTAGTCAGAACAAACAAACAGAGAATTTAGCAAAGATAATATCACATAAATTTATCCCTTCATAAGCCTCATAATCTAACTCAACCGAGTAGAAGAAAGGCTGGGATTTTAGCATCAAACTCATAACAGCGCTCATAGCTTTTATCACTTTCTCACTTTCTTTGACTCAAACTTGTTTCTTAGTGGTTCTCATCCCAACTGGTCACTTTCTGACACTTTGGTCAAAGGTCCAGTGGCATTAATTTTCCCAACTACTCCCTCCAGTGGTTACATAAATAAGTCGGACCATCAATAAAAAATATATTCATTTCGTCTTACTACAGGACTCAGGATTCTAAACTCTCTGATATCTTTATATTTGAGTGCGTTAAAGTGCAAATACTACGTATAGCTCCTTTAACCCATAAAGACCCAAACATCCACCACCGACCAAAAGCATCTATTAATCTAAAATGTTTAATACATGTTGATCCACTAATCCTATCAATTCATGCAAATAATTGGTGTAAAATACAATTTGTCATCTTTGCATGTTCATCAGATATAACCCATTTGGACGTTCAGAGGCTCCATAGTTACCATGGAAACACTGCCATCTTCTACAACATTGATTCACCAGTAAAACCCATAGAGTTTGATCAATGACAGTGGATGAAGACACTTGCTTTTACATTCAATTATTGATATATTTGCTGAAAAAGTCACTATTTCTTCAGTTTCTGATATATTAAACTCAACTTTAGTCTGAGCTTTTATGAACAGCTATGTGATCAGTGAATTAAATATAGGAAAATACCTGCTTTTCAGTGAAAAAAATGCAAAGTACAAAAGATTATTATTATAATAAATGGTGATAAATCATATAAGAAAGGTTAAATCTACAGAAAAATCTATTTGGGACCTGCCACAAAGTAGCACTGGGTATTTATGGGTTAATTATAACATGTTAACACTCTCTCATGTGATTGGTGTTGTTCATCCACTTAACACCGAGTCTGAAAATGACTGAAGGATCCATCGGAGCTGAGTGACATGCGCTGGCCGATGCTTTTACAGACGTGGAGCCCGTCCCGCTCAACATTCAGCCAACTAGTCAGTTATAAAGACAGAATGTAACCACATAGACAAAGAAAACCCCTCACGGCGCACACAAAAAGAGAGACATCTAATAGGGACCGAACAAACTTAACAGCCAAAATAGAGATAAAGAGTCAAAAGAATAATGGCTGTCAAAAAATCTGCCGCGGAGGGCTGTCAGTCAAAACAATCCCTCAGAGACCTGCAACAGAGAAAATGCTCAGCTACTGTTTTGTTACTCACACACATACAGTTCTTCAAACAGAAAAAACAAAGAACAAAAGACGGTATAAACTGTTGAATCTGGAGGTAGACAGATTGGTCAAAGCCTGACTTGTTAAACACAATCTGCATATTACTATAAAAAGAAGAAACAGAAGTTAAAACACTAACATGTCTTTGTGCAAAGAAACAAGTCTCACTCGAGTTTCAGTTTTTTAAGTTTTAAGATCTTTAAAGATTCCCGGGGGTTATAAACTGAAAGAGTTTTGAAGAGGAGTGCCTATATTCCCTATGGTCTTGTACAAATCTGGTTTAATGAGTTGTGGGGAGACATTATATGTGAGATATGAGCTGACAAAACAGGGTGAAAATAACAAGGCACATCTCTTCTTGTTGCTGTAATGAAATACTTTTTTATAAACTTGTTTTTAGGTAGCTTTAATTTATTGTACAGCAATCAGCCATAACATTATGACCACTGACAGTTAAAGCGGTATTAACTGTGATTATCTCATTACAATGGGACTTGTCGGTGGGTGGGATATATAGTATTAGGCAGCATGTGAACAGTAAGTCCTATTCTTGTCCAAAATGCACAAGAACAGGGATCTGAGCAACCTTGACAAGGAAGAAATTCTGATTCCCAGTGTAAAATGGTTCGTACCTACCAAAAGTATCTAAAGAATATAAACCAGATCTGAACCAATCCAGTATCTATGGGATCAGGACATTATGGCGATGGTGAGTGTGACGTCATGAATCACTTCTGTGTCCAAACCCCTGCTGCTAAACTCACTTTAAAATCATAAACAGGACTTATCCTGTGGCAGAGTTCTATAAGAAAATATTTAGGTTTGGTCAGACATGAAAAATGTATTTCACTAAAAATTTATAATATTCTGTGTTTTGAGTTATACCATATTATTTTTATATGGATAATTTGGCTTCATCCATTTCAGATATCATTACAGCGATCCCTTATTTTTCGCGGTTAATGGGGACCGGCGCCCCCCGCGAAAATCGAAAATCCGCGAACTGGAGCTGGAGCCCCCCGAGCCTACCCTAGACCTAGGTACATGTATGTATGTATCTATAAATAGTATATAAGTACTGCAAATGTAATAATTATGAAATAAATGAGATATATATATATATATATATATATATATATATATATATATATATAAATAAAAGAAAACAATGATTAGTACATGTATACATGCATATATATATATATATAGATCGGATACATGTACGTACTGTAAAACATCTGAAAGAAAAGAATGTAGAAAGTAAACAAAACACACACACACGTGCATACGTACTAACAGCTGATACGTACTCTCTCCTCTCTTCATTTGTGACGCTTATCCATCGTATACGTACACACGAACACACGAACACACGCACATCTACTCCCAGCTCTCTTTTCCTCTCATACGCACAAGAAACGAATCAATTCTCTCTCTCTCTCTCTCTCTCTCTCTCTCTCTCTCTCTCTCTCTCTCTCTCTCTCTCTCTCTCTCTCTCTCTCTCTCTCTCTCTCTCTCTCTCTCTCTCTCTCTCTCTCTCTCTCTCTCTCTCTCTCTCTCTCAGCTGCGGCCTCTCGTCTGCTGTGGGGTGGATTTTCGCGACGATTTTTTCTTGATTTTTTATTTTTTAAAGCACGAATTGGCAAGGGATCACTGTAACAAAATTTTATTATTGGGTAAATATCACATCCACTGTGCAAAATGGAGAAATAACAAGCCCTCTTTTTCTGGATTTACAAACAAATTTGTTTGTCTTGTCCCTAAGAAAATTAGAAAAAAAAAAAAAAAAACTGCAATGAAAATAAGCCAGAATATTGCTCATTATTTATTATTTTAATTTAAAGAATCTTTTCTGTTGCATTTCTACACCTATATGTTAATTTAAAATGCCTAATTATTTGCACTGTATTGTATTTGAATGTATTTTTGCTCTTGTCTATATACAGTATATCCATGATATATATATATTTTTACTTTATTTTACTTATGTTCATTTGTATTACTGTATTATTATCCTCGTTGAGCGTTTGTAATTTTCACTAGTTCAATAAAAAAACAAAATAATAGTACACATTAAATGAAATGTAAAAAATAAATAAATAAATAAAATTCTGCTGCTGACGTAAACAATAATGGCTGCAGCCCAGGAACCGCTCACCTTTTTCACAGTACTTTGCTGACTTCCCAAAGTCAGTTAAAAGAGTTTTAAGTGTTAGTTTAATGCCAGGTGAAAGTCTGACAGGGTTAGTACAGGCGTCAATGAAAAAGAGGAGCTACGAGGTTGAAGTGAGAGCAAGTAGCTCGCGAATGTAAGGGTGTTCACAATAAAGCTAACGTTACTGCACCTGGATAATGTTCGTGTTTAATTAGCTATGTTAGAAGAAGTACCATATGGTTAGTTGACAACGTAACTGACAACACACAAACACACACACACCATTTTGCTTTAAAGTTACATATAGCCACTAACGTTACGACTTTACCCCCTGATTTTGGCTTCAACAGCTTTAACCCTGTAAATCCTGAACCATTAAATCATTGACAGAAATTCCGGTTCTTTGAAACTGGAGTCTTTATTGGTTCTTCTGAACAACCCAACATTTTTTTTTCCAAATATCAATTTCCTCATATGAGTTTAAATTTTGTATCATATTTGATACATCAGGTCTCAATGCTCAATTATTGTTGAACAAACAAAAATATAACACAATCATGTCTAAAAAATTGGTAAATCCTTTTCAAAACTGTCAAAGTTTGGCCTCCTTCCTCATTAATGACAGTCTTGTAGTGTCACTGGAAAGGCCTCTGGAGAATGAATTCCTCCTCCCTGGTGGATTATCATGTATTGCATGTATCTAATTGTATACATCAGGTTTTTCAAGAAAGAAAATATTACACTGATCATGTAGAGGGCTTCAAAACTCATGTATCAAATATGATATGCTTGGCGTTATAGTGTTAAAAATGAGCGTGGGCTGTGTACAGCAAACATCAACGCAACCAGAAAGATGATGAAATGGGGAGACGCCGAGATCTGTGAGCGAGCTGTTGTCACTTCGGGCGGAGGAGTCTATCCATGGAAATATTTGTGGACTCTGGAGAGGTTAGCAACACCGCTATGCTCGGGATATTTCCGACATGCGAGTTATACATCACACTATATGTTGCGTCACCACCCCTTTGATTCTGGAACGCAGGTCCGCTGTGTAAAAGTCCAGCCTGTCTCACCTCTGTTACTCCTTTGGCTTGGCTGTGGAAATCGGTCAATGATGGAAAAAAGGCGGGATCACCATCTTGCCTTTTTTTCCGGGATCTATGTGTAAAAGTGGCTAAAGACAAAAATCTCTCCAACAAGCTTTAGAAAATATGTCATAAAAAAAAAAAAAAAAAATTGTCCTTGAGCTGCTTACACCGCACCCTCTATGGTCGATGAGGAGCCTGGTGAGTAAATCAGATCATTATGTGTCACAGCAGAGTTCAGACATATTTTGATGTGATTTACTCAACAGGGTCCACGTTGAGCAGCGAGGGTCCGTTCCACCTCTTAAGTGGACGTCGCAGGTGCGCGGTAGTTTCATATATATTTATCTGTACTCTCACTGTTCGTCTCCGTCTTGTGTTCCATCTCACTCTCTCCCCATGCGTTCCCTTTGAGGACAAGAAGAGACGTTCTTCAGAATCATTTTATCATTTGATTGAAGAAAGGCTAGTGCTTTTAACATCTCACATTCACAGCTCCCTGGCTCTTACATCTAAAAATAAGCAGCAGGACGTCTGTGGACGACCAGCTCAACATAATGCATGAGATTCCTACATTCAGACACTGAAAACCCAAACATACAAAGCAGTGTTTATGCAAAACGGCACCACTTGCTGCTGTACAACTTCAGCGAGCACATCATTATATTCAGATTGATACCAAGCAGATTTGGATTTTGTCACCAAGCAAGTCCATTGATAATTGGTGCATCGCCTTAAGCTATAACTACAAGCCCAGAAGGAAAATCCAAACATGCAAACACTACCTGCTCTGTCTGTCTTTCTAAGCATCTTGCAGAATATCACTAAATATGAACTCACACCAACAGTCGTCCTTAAAATGAATGAGTGTTAATAGTTCACTTCAGAACAAATTAAGATAATGGGGATGTGTAGCAATTCTTCACTCTTCTATTCTCGCTTCCAAATTAACTTTAATTAAACACTTCTTTACTAGAAAACTTTAATTGCACAGAGGGTTACATTTTTTTATCATATTGTAATTGTGTTGGAAAAGATCCTTAGAGGTGCAGTTATAGAATAAAACATCATTTCACCTTTACACCGTCAGTTTGTGAAAATACCTTTATTGTGGCGGTGAAATTTCTTTTGTGATACTTTGTTTATTTGGCCTAATGCAGTACTGTTAAAAGTGATAGTAAAGATAATATGTCAGCTACAGTCAGGGGAGTAGGTTTGATTTTGACATTGGTGGGGACACAAAAGTGCTCCAAGGCAGCACTCCAGAAAGTTAATATTTTTTTGCTTTTGAAATCATAATTTTACGTTATGTCGAGCTGATCAAACAAGCAAACAATCATAGTCAGAAAAAAAATTAATTGACAAGTTTATAATGCATATCTGAATATCTAAGGACAATACAAGAATTTAATGCATTCTACAATTTTATTCTCATAACTGACATATCCATTATTATTTCACCTCACCTGTGAATTTTCAGCCTCTCCTCCTCTACCTCCTCCTGCTTCTCTACTGACAAAAATATGTCAATTCATGACATATGAACAGATTACAGATACAATGATCGTACAGTTTGATGGTACAGTTATTGCCTGAGCACAAAAGGTTTTTACTTTCAACTATTACATATAATTTATTCCCCAAAAATATGGATAAAATCACATCGAGAATCACATTTAGAATCTGAGGTTTTATTACATTTTCCCCACAAATTTTCTTTATGTGTGTTTTTTAAACAGTTGCTCTTCCATAGAAATGCATTAAAATAATAAGTAAAATAACTTTCAAAAAGTGTTTCTGTTTGGCATTAAATAGTGTCTTTTATTTAATATCTGTGTTGAGCCTCTGCAGTTCTATACCCTTAAAGAAACTTACGCTTTGGCTCCTACAGAAGTGTCTTCTGTCCAGTTTTCTTTTCTTTGACATTCTTTACATCCTAATTACCAAGCACACACACACGGGTGTGTGCGCACACGCAAACAGACACATGTACAAATGTACATGTAAAGGACACCACTGAAATCCCAATCCGTCTAGCTGACACGACCCAGGCAGAACAAATGCCAAACATGTCGACAACTTACATTAGCGGTCCAACTAACCCTAACCCTTCCTTTTACAAGTAGATGGAGTGACAGCGGGGACGGCCAATCACATGTACGTTAGCAAAACCAAAGAGCCAATCGGAGAGTGACATTTACGTTAGAGGCGGGACTTCTAGCAGAGACAGACTGTTAACCCTTTGTGTGCCAGAATCATTGACTAAACACTACGGAAAGCGGTTGTATTGATAGTGACTACACAGTAGTGGCTGGATATTGGTAGGGACATGTCCCTAGCATCCCTACGCAGTTCTACACCCCTGGCCACAGTGACCCTGACCCTACATGTAAATCACTACAGTAAAGGTTTTAACTTGGATCACTGTATTAAGTAATAGCCAAACATACCGTCACGGAAAAAATTATTAGACCATCAGAAGGTTATGCAATCAAGTACTAACTCCTGTGTGTATCATGTGACTAAAACAGACAGACAAGAAAACACGGAATGTCTAAAAGCACTGTTTTTGGCAGTACAATGTCATAGATATAGTAAGAACTGAAGTGATTTTGGTTATTATCAAGAAAACCATAGAAAATGGGTAGATATCAGCTCTGAAATTAAACTCTAATGAGCTATTTTTTGTTGTTTTCATTATATTTATTCAAACAAATGTACCTTTAATTGTACCAGGCATTAAAATGAACAAGAAACTGAAGGAAGCAAGGATGGTCTAAATAATTTTTTCTACAACTGTATACACAGCTTTGCCAAAACAAAAAAATCCCACGTTATTTTGTTGCCATTAGCTTTGATTACAGCATGCATTTGCCATGACATTATTTTTGATAAGCTTATGCAACATCACAACATTTACTTCCATCATTTTTTGGATACATAACGTTGCTGAACCTAGACCTGATCAGCTGAGGCTCTGTACATACAAAGACGGTTTCAGTCGTATCTGCAAAAGTTCTTATCAGATAGGCCTATCATCCACACAAAACCAGTGTTTTTAGTCACTGAAACCACAACTTTTTGAAATCTGTTCCTAGAGTGGATACATTTGAAAATGCCAGTTTTGCGTCTTCGTCTGTACGACCAAACTGCAACTTTTCTAAGACGATGATGTCATAGTCTTTTTGGGTTAAAGTTGCAACAGAAAAAACTTTAATAGTTATACAGTGTTGCCCATAAAGCTGGAATGACACTGTTTTCAGACAGATTCCTCTTTTTGTTCCAATACACATCAGTACAATCAATCAATTATTACATACTGAGTCCCAGTTAAACTTTATCTGTCAAGAATAAATCCCATTGTCACAATCATTCCAACTTTATGGGAAGCAATGTAGCTGTCCTCAGTTTTGATCGGTGAAATGTTTTTGCAACTTTGGTTGTTAGAGAAATTCTAACCTAACAAAAAGTTCTTAGCCATCTCTGAGGTCAGGTTGCAGTCATGGTGAGTAGTTTTCAGCACACTTATCCTCGTACATTGTCTTCTACCTGGATGTGTCAGCAAGATGTCTACAGCCCAAACCTCATGGATAGAATTCACCTTAACTATCTATTCCTATGTCCTTCAGGAATGTGCACGCATGTATCAGTTGCTATGTTTTTCTTAACCCATAAAGGCCCAAATATACACCAGTGACCAAAAGTATCTACTGTAAAATGTTTAATAACTGTTGATCCATTCATTCTATCAGTGCATGTAAAAAAAAAAAAAATTAGTCTTTTCATGGTCATCAAATATGACCGATTTGGACGTTCAGAGGCCCTGTAGTGAACATGTAAACACCATCATCTTCTACAACACTGAGCCTGTTTACATGCACACAGATACTTCAATCATTATCTGATTTCTGGAGTTATCAGATTATTCAAGTGATCATATAAACAGGATAATCTGATCGGATTAACACCCCTAGATTTCTCCCCAATACTCCGATGATGTCTTCACGCATGTATACAGGTTAATCTGATTTCTTTTGTTTTTGTTTTTTTTACATCTGCGCATGTGTAAAAAAAAAAAAATCTATATAAACGGAAGTTACGCAGCAACAACGTGAGCCTAAGGAAATAGGTAAACAAACATTGAAATGAAATGGATAGCAGCAACATGGCACCTATTTTGTAGTCTTATTAGCTCCGTACACCGTAGGCATTGCCATGGTAACAAGACAAGACCAGATGTTTTGAAAATGACAGGAAGTGTACATCTTATGTCATAACGTATGTATGTACTCTGAAAGAAATCAAATAATGGACTGAAACATATAAACCAGTCTTTCGATTATCGCATTTCTGAAGTGCATGTAAACGTGTTGCATCTGATTACTGCAATTATTGGATTACTCAAAGTTCTATTTATTTCTTTCCTTCCTGCAGCTGTCAGGCTCCACAACAACAACTGCTCCAGAAATCCTGTGTAATAACCGTACGATAAACAATACAGTAAACCGTGCAATAAACCTGTGACAGGATCAGCATGTGCCCAGTTATAAATAGTGTATATAACTTTATTGATTGTGTTTATTTTGATTTTGCACTTCTTTGCTCTTGTGTACTTGTACTTTGCTGCTGTAAAACTGAAATTTCCCCTTGTGGGACTAATAAAATCTTATCTTATGGTCATGTAGATGGGCTCACTGATTCACCAGTAAAACCCATGGAGTTGGATCAATGACAGTGGAGGGACAATACTTGGTTTACGTTCGGTTAATATTTTACTTTTAACTGAAAAAGTCACTTTTTCTTCAGTTTTCTCTCTTTTAGTTATAATAACCCTAAAATGTAACCTCAGCATGATGATTAAAGTACATGATCAGTCAGTTATATATAGGAAAATACCTACAGGGTGGGGAAGCAAAATTTACAATATTTTGAGGCAGGGATTGAAAGACAGTGTATGACCAATTAGTTTATTGAAAGTCATGACAATTTAAATCTTCAAATCATATTTTACTGCATTTCTAACGGTCTTGTTGTCTACCTCAAGTTCAATTGCCATTTTTCTCATGGATTTGGTTGGATCCTTTAGGATTTTGGATTTGAGAGCTTTAATAAAAGCTTTGGTACGTTTTTTGTTGCTTCCTCCACTTCCAGACTTTCTCATAATAGTTTTGCTCATAGTCATTCACTTCTTTCCATTATAAACAGTCTTTATGGACACTCCAACTATTTTTGAAATCTCCTTTGGTGTGACGAGTGCATTCAGCAAATCACACACTCTTTGACGTTTGCTTTCCTGATTACTCATATGGGCAAAAGTTTCTGAAAAGGTATGGATAATAGTGTTAGGTATGATTATGACATCAATATATGTTTGGTTTCAAAACAATTGACGTAGTGCCTGCTGAGAAAAAATAACTGAATGTTCATTGTAAATTTTGCTTCCCCACCCTGTAATTTTAACTGAAAAAATGCAAAATACAGACAATAATATTATGATACATGGTGATAAATCACTTAAGAAAAGTTAAATAGAGACACTAAATACTTGGTGAACTGCCACAACAGTATCAGTGGGTCTTTATGGATTAAGGATGGAATCATCACTAGGACTATATAAACTTTTCATATCAGGATACACATTCAGACCTACATCCTTCAATCCAAGCTGCTCTCACAAGCTTGTTCCGATAAATATTTCCTGTCTAATACATCCAGACAGTCTCGTGAGTGTTCCTCAGTCTTCAGTGTCTTTCTACAGCTCACAGGATATTCCCTACCACTACATACAGTACACGTCGGTATAAGACTTCCCAACAATAGTGATAAATGGTATTGATTTGGGCCACTTACAATCGTAGCATCTTGGATCTGAACAACAACTGAAACATATGACTACGAGTGTTTTTTAAGTGAAATATCACCTACTACATGACCTACTATGCAGCTGTGACAGTGATGAATTGTCTCTCTGAAGTACGTTTCAAGTCTCTGCAGTTTTCTTTCCACATTGCACTGAGACTAATGTTTGTATAAAAACTTCATCCATCATTGTAAAATACCGTGGCATGTATGACTAGGCAAATAGTCAACATAATGGGAAATACACCGCAGCCAATACATGTTAAAACCACTGTGTAGCTGTGGTTGTGACACCTCTGAATTTTAGAAAAAAAACTACAACAGCACTTGGAGACCACAGACCTCCGTCAAGGCAGATCAGCCCCCCCCGATCACCACCAAAATTTAAACATTTGTTTCTTCTGCCTGTAACAACATTTCCTGAAAATTTTATCAAAATCTGTCCATAACTTTTTGACTTATCTTGCTAACAGACAAACAAACCCTGATGAAAACAAAATCTCCTTGGCGGAGGTAATAAAGAAATGGTCACATGTTTTAAGCGATTTTCATCCTTAATTCGAGGCCTTTTCCGAACAGAAACAGTGAAGTTAGTTGGGCAAAAGAAAAGCTTTATGTTCTTGAAGTCTGTCATTTTCAGGCTTTAATAATTTACAACACTCAAGTTTTTTCTATTGGTTGAAAAGATGTTCAGCCTGTATTTTTGAAGTGTGTCTTTTTCATTCCTTACACTTTTGTTTCAACTACTACAACTTGTTCTGTGTCTCTGCTATCCATACACCAGATTGTTCTTAAAAGTGCTTACACCACTTTCTTTCAGAAACTGGATGTGATCTGACTGAGCAGTTTCTGTAGCTAATGTTTACCAGGGTTTTTCATCTTACTGTGAACACATATAGGTTATGTTGGGTAGTTCTCTGCTGATAGTTGCTTTAAAGGGGTTGTATTTTACTAAACCCACTTTTATTAGTCTTTGGTACATTTATTTGTGTACTTGGACCCTAATAGTTCATAAAGTTTGAATTTGAACCCTCCAGGTGCTGCAAAGCTATCTTTATATTCATTTTGGAAAAAAAAAATCAAGTGGATTTCTACAACCTGCTTAATTTGTTATGTCTATAACTAGTTATGTCACAACATTTGCACATATAAGGTTAAGACTTCCAACGAATATTTCTTTGAATAATTGTTTATCAGCAGCAGTGGTTGTAGTCCATACTGAAAATATGTCTAAACTTTGAGCCGATTACCTAAAATGTTCAGATGTTGGTTGAATGGGACAGAGCAGCACAGCCAACAACCTGGAGGAGGTGGTTCGTGAAGTGGCTCATTTGCATTTAAAGGGCCAGCGCTCAAAACCACCTTTCTGGTGTCATTACTCAGAAACAGGGTTGAAGATGGACCTGTGGAGTTGAATTAATGAAGAATTCAGACCCAAGCATAGCATTTACAGTTTATGAAGACCACAGGGAAATGTTTTAAAATGCATAATTACATTTAAAATAAGCAAAATATCACTCCTTTACTATAATCATAAGATCTGTCTGATTGTACAGTATTTTCCTCATCCATCCGCACTGGTCTTATATCTTCTTTGCATGTTGAAATTGACGAAAAGGTTGAGGCTTTGTTTTCAGCCTTGTTATGACTCACATGCATAGATCCTTTTTGCACTTCATGTTTAGAAGACACACAACGTGTTACTCACACCCATGAAATGTGGTTGTGTAGGTTTTCCCAATTCCCTGTTATTATGTGTTATTTCACAGCACTGAAGCCAGATGAAAAGGGAAGGATCAATCTAGAGACTTTTCGGCCACATTTTGCTGTCATTTCTGGTCATGCTTTCTGCCTCCCTTTACTGTTGTTTAATCTGTGTTAATATGTGATTATTCCTTTTTATGCCTGACAGAAATGTGATGGATTACTTCAGGACATACATTTTCAAGTCTTCCGTGATGTTTTGTTCAATAATCTTGTGTCATATTTCAGACCTTCAGAATGTCCCAGAGGCTTTTATCCTTTTCTCTGCCCACATGATCCCATATAGCTTCTACATTATTCATTTTTTTTAATACTGTTTACATATTTGCAGTGTATTTGATGTTGTAGGGGTGGCCATTGCCCAGGAGGTAGAACAGGTCATCCAATAACCAAAAGGTTGGCAGTTTGAATCCCACTCTGTCCTAGTCATGTGCCGTTGTGTCCTTGGGAAAGACTCACACTGGTGTATGAATGCGTATGAATGTTCAGTGGTGGTTGGAGGGGCCCTTTGGTGAGTACTGGCAGCCATGCTTCCATCATTCTGCCCCAGGGCAACTGTGGCTACAAACGTAGTTTAGCACTACCAGAGTGACAGAGTGAATGAATAATGGATCTATAATGTGCCTTGAAAAGCACTATAGAAATGTAATCCATTTTATATATACATATATATATATATGTATGTGTGTGTGTGTGTGTGTGTGTGTGTGTGTGTGTGTGTGTGTGTATATATATATATATATATATAATGGATGGATGGTCATTCATGAAGAAGTTCACAGTAGATACTGACTTAATCTGCAGAAGTTCTGATTTTGTTCCAAGACTATGCACATACAGTCGGGGAAAAATTCTTACACCATCAAAAGTCATCAAAAACAATGGTTATGCAATCAAGTACTAACTCCTGTGTGTATCATGTGACTAAAACAGACAGAAAAGAAAACATGGAATGTCTAAAAGCACTGTTTTTGTCAATACAGTGCCATAGATATTGATGTAAGAACTGAAGTGATTTAGTTATCAAGAAAACATGAAAATGGCTAGACATCAGCTCTGAAATTAAACTCTTATGAGCTATTTTTGTTGTTATCATTATATTTGTCCAAACAAATGTACCTTTAGTTGTACCAGGCATTAAATGAACAAGAAATTGTAAAAAAAACAAGGGTGGTCTAATCATTTTTTCCATGACTATATCTTGCAAATTTCTTGTTTGAAATAAAGACACATGCTCATTACAACTCTGCACAAACAACAAAGCTAAAGCTCTTGCGCAGTACTGTATATACACATGCATACTCGCAATATTTAGAGAATAGCTACCAAAACAAAAAAAATCAAGTAAGCATTTCATCATAATTTTCTTAGACAACAGTGTAGTTGACCATTCATTCATTTTCCAAGACATTTAATCCACTGGAGGGTTACAGTGCTGCTGGAGCTTCTCCCAGAGGCTCCACCCTGGACATGTCAGCAGTTCACTGCAGGCCTGACACATACAGATGACCAACCACTCCCACCTACAGGCAATTTAGGTTGTCAATAAACCTATTAAG